>NW_017731408.1:339782-341391 GCF_001890085.2 Hipposideros armiger | reverse complement strand
TGAAGGATTTAGCTAATCCCCTTTCATAAATGTTCAGAAATTCTGGCAGTGAAGGGAGAAGCACTGTAGTCTGAATTTCACCAACAGGGCATTTTAATGAGAACTATAGTTTGACTATATTTGATTCTTTGGTCTATCCTTAACACATAGCATGGTTTCTGATTATACAATAGAAAATAACTTCATTCCAGAATCCCATCACGGGAAACATTCCAGGCCAAAGAACGATGTTCTTTAAAGCATTGGAGTTATTTTTTACTTACCTGTTGCTTAAATCTAACCTCTGTGATTATTGCAGAGAAAGTTTCTGTACTCTGTTATACATGGTACAATGGTCTGCTCAACCTGATGTCCTGGTGGCCTAACGTTTGCAGTAAGGATTGCAGGAAACAAGGTTTTATAGATTCCCCCTGAGCAATCTCTCAGATATCCTGTGTGTAACTCATGATTTGTTCAAAGTTTTACTGAGTACCAGTTCAAAAGCATTGAAATGAAATTGTGCAAACATGTGTACTGTCTATATATATATATATATATATATATATATATATATATATGCACTTTTCAATCATTTTATGTTTGAAGTTAAAAATATCTGATGTTTAGAAACAAACTCACGTCTCAGATATTTTTAATTTTGAATTCATTCCTAATGAGTTTAATGGAAAATTTCCTCCATGGTGCTTTACATAAACAACTTTTATTGATTATTTCACTGGAAACAGTGTAGCCAGCTCTAACCCCCTGAAGTATTTTTTTTTCCCCAGGGACTGGGCTGCGGGGAGGCTTTTCATTGGGACGAAATGAGCCACTGAGTCATGAGTCTGAACAGTGATTCTCATCTAGACACCAAAATGAATGTGCTAACACAGCTTGGAGCTAGAATTCCAAGAAAATTTAACAATAAGCAAGTCCAAAGTCATAGCATCACTTTCAGGGTCAAACTAAGATATGTGGGCACACAGGGCAAATGAATAATTTGGCACTCTTTCAAGCTGATATTCTTTGAATATGGACATATATTAGCAGACAGGCTGAACACTGAGAGAGGCAGAAACCAAGAAGCGTTGGTTGAGAAACCAGCTTCTCTTCTAATGTTTAGAGTAATTTAGCTTACATTCCCCACTCAAGGAACAAACATTCTTTGTAAGGCAGTTTAGAATAAGAGAAATGTTCCTCAGACGGATCCTTCTTTAGAAAGCACTTTACAGACCATAAAGTCATCATTTCCCACTTGAACATGACTTTGGAGGTCACGCTTCCCAGCATTTCTGCTTCATGAATATTATTTAACACCTACTTTGTTTCAGGCATCCTGTCTGGCTGGGGCTACAAGGGTAAGCAAGCAGCTTATCATGGCATTTCTTCCAGTTACTTGCTGTTCTCTGTGAAAGGAGTCTGGAAAATGCAATTTGCTGCAGCTCCCGGCATTTTCACTCATGTTGTAGCGGCCTCAGTGGCATTTCCTCGCCCGAGTGCCAGCTCTGCTGGTCTGTGATTCTTTCTTCTGGCTCTGAGCATTCTTCATCTCTGTGGACAGAAATAGCTTGACTTTCAAAAGGCCCTTCACATATTTCTTCCCTGCCAAGCTCATTTTCATAATAATACA
>NW_017731408.1:326905-339728 GCF_001890085.2 Hipposideros armiger | reverse complement strand
TTTTACCACACTCGCAAAATCGCACACAGCCGACCATATAACAAACTCTGTATTTTGAGTGGAAATGTTAGGGGGTCGTCTTATACGCCGAGTTGTCTTATACGCCGGCAAATACGGTACCTTTAAAACGAGTCATGCTTTGATTGGTTGAGTTGAAAAGACACAGTATTAGATTCCTTGGTGGTAATTCCCTAAGGCAAAGAGCAGAAATCCCACTTTTTTAAACATTGAAAATATCTCCAGTATTAAGCTATTTTAGAAAACTATTGTTGAGCCCTTTATCTAAAAATTCAATCCATGAAACATTCCGAGGCATCATAGGATGGTCCCCAGTGACCTCTTGATGGTGGAAACATACAGTAAAATGAGCCTGGATCCTTAGTCTCTTGCTTGGAGAAGAGGCACCCAGGAGACCCACTGATCAGGAACACCCTCATGAGACTCAGTGTGAGAAAAAAGAAATCTTTGTTGCATTAAGGTTTTGAGAGTGTGAAGTTGTTTGTTGTAGCAGTTTGCCTATACCCTGAGTAACACAGACCCACACCGTGGAAATACCAAGATCAAGTGTTGCAAAGTCAACTTGAAAAAATCCTTACTGTCCAGAGTTTATCTTTAAAAAAATGCTATGGGTGTACTACTCAAAGACTTCCTAAAATTTCTGTAGCAGAATTATTAAAATTGAAATTTAAAACAACCTAGGTGTTCAACATGCATTGCTTAAAACAATATGGTATGTTTGTAGGATGAAATATTATGCAGACCTTTAAAATGGCCTGGGAAAGTAGTCATACGCACTTGACCAAGTTTAGGCTATCGAATGCCTTATAATTACATCTACAAACAGAAAAAATATTATCAATATATATGCACAAAAATGTTAACAGTGATTACTGTAGGCGATGAATTTAGGTGTTTTTATCTTTATTATTTTCTGAGTTTTTCAGTATTAAAAATTGTACGTATACACACACATAAATATCTACAGACATTTTGATGTTATTTTTAAAGAGTCTCACAGACAACTCGGTGAACTTCAAGCTTTGACAGAATAGAGCAGGGGCATCTTCAGTGCCAGGGAAACAGCAGGCAATCAGGAATCACAGACCCAGGTGTGGCCCCTGCAGGGGGGAAGGCCACAGCGCTGGCAGCATCTGGGAGCTGTTGCCTCCATCTTACCTCCTCTCACCTCTGAAAAGCCTATAGTGACCCCTTCTGGGAATTTTCTGTTGATAGTTACACGAACAGTTGGAGTAGAACATTTAGAGACTGCAAACAGACAGTTCTC
Source organism: Hipposideros armiger (assembly GCF_001890085.2). Classification (NCBI taxonomy): domain Eukaryota; kingdom Metazoa; phylum Chordata; class Mammalia; order Chiroptera; family Hipposideridae; genus Hipposideros; species Hipposideros armiger. The sequence continues at coordinate 338,443 of NW_017731408.1, read as the reverse complement.
TGGCTGAACCAATTCCCTGAAACTAACCCTGCTTATGGGGTAGAGTAGGATGGTGGAGGAATATTAGTACTCTTATTTATTGAGATGTTTCTTGATCCAAAATATTAATAAAATTTGAAGCACAAAGGGAAACAGAAAAGCAACAAATAGAGATTCCTTTTAAATGTTTGGTTATTTCCCCAATTTAATACTAGAGCAACAAAAGCAAATTTTCAAACACTCACCATCAGAATCATGTTTCTTTAAGTCTTTCCGTAGTCTTCAAAAATTGTTTCTTTGCAGTTTGGATCCTCTAGAAAATCAAATTGGGAGTTGACAAAAAAAAGTCTCAGTATTTCCAATTTGCATATATATAGTATTTAAAATATTCGGGATTTTGTCTCTCTCTGTTTACTTGTTTATTTGGTTATGTTTTAAAATTGATCTTGGGCCAGCCGAGTCTCAGTTGGTTAAGAGCTTGCTCAAGAGTGTGAGCTCTGAGCAACAGCGAGTGGTTCAATTCCCGGCCCGAGCTGAGCTGCCGCTTAGCTGCCAACAGGTGACAGGATGTCTCAGCTAAAAATAATAATAATAAATAAATAAAATTGATCTTTATCTCACTTTAGTTCTTTGAGCAATCCGCTTTTTGCTTCCCATTCTTCTTTGACTTATCAAAGGTTTCTTGAAGTGGTAATCCAGAAACGAAGGTCAGGAAAATCAGACACTGGCATTTCGGTGAAGGATTTAGCTAATCCCCTTTCATAAATGTTCAGAAATTCTGGCAGTGAAGGGAGAAGCACTGTAGTCTGAATTTCACCAACAGGGCATTTTAATGAGAACTATAGTTTGACTATATTTGATTCTTTGGTCTATCCTTAACACATAGCATGGTTTCTGATTATACAATAGAAAATAACTTCATTCCAGAATCCCATCACGGGAAACATTCCAGGCCAAAGAACGATGTTCTTTAAAGCATTGGAGTTATTTTTTACTTACCCGTTGCTTAAATCTAACCTCTGTGATTATTGCAGAGAAAGTTTCTGTACTCTGTTATACATGGTACAATGGTCTGCTCAACCTGATGTCCTGGTGGCCTAANCTGGTGATACACAAGCCAGGAAGATGTTCACTGAAGGCTTTGGGAGGAACAGGGCAGGGAATAGACCTGATGAAGGGAGTGCTCTACCTCTGCTTAAGTGCCAGGATCCGAGGTCAGTAAAGCCCTGCCTGGAGGCAGAAGGATGATTATCAATATTTGTTCTAGACTTGTGATAGGAACTGCATTGGCAGCAAATGTGGATATTTACCCTTATTTATTTAAGAAATACTATTCCTATACTTTCATTTTAGTATCATTTTTCCAATCATCAAAATATTTAAACAATGTAAATGGAATATCACCAGTTATTAATAGTCAATTAATATTTCTGCAAATGCCTCTGTGTGTGTGTGTGTGTGTGAAGTGTATTTCATATTTGAAATAATGCTACAAATACTGTTTTACAACTTCTTGAGTATATTTTGGAAATCATAATTAAAGAAGTAAAAAGATATGTTAGCATCTGTCATCTGAGTCCCTCTTGAGGAAATCTACTTCTATTGGGAAAACACTTTGATGAACCCTTGGCATAGAACATGAGACCAGAAAAATATGAGTGTTAACAGGAACTAAGAAATTCTTAGTGTCAAAGAATGAGGCGTTATTATTGTCCTGTGCAGTGCAGAGAGAGAAGAAAGCAGATCACAGAGCAATAATAGGGAAGAGAAAGGACTCAAACGCATGGTGGGAAATGAAGACCACCATAGGAACACAGCTCAGGAAATTTCCCCGGTGATGTCGTGGCCAAATAGCACTTACGCCTGTTATTTTGTTTGGGGATGTTTAACTCGGTCATCCAATTTTTAGTGAAATCTTCCACACTTCAAAATATCCTGAGAGAGTGATTTTAAATTTTTGGCAGGAGCTGAGGGAAGAGATAAATTTTATGTCTGAACATTGTAAAGAAGAGAGTCATCAGTGAAGCCAAGGACAGAGATGACCAGAGAACCCAAGTTATCCAGAAATATTCATAGTATTTGGAAGCTTTTGTGCTGTCACAAGAAGTGGACCCAGGGGTTCCAGCTGAGTATATAGATCTCAGTGGGTCAGTAAATCTCACATGCATTTTAGTTAGGTTTATTTTTCTAAAACATTATCTACTTCATTGAAATGTTCAGACTTATTAAAGTTTATCAAATGATATCCTTTTAGAATTTTAAAACATCCCTTCTGTCATGGTATGCCTTTGTCATATATTTGTGTTTTCTATCTTTTTTATTCATGTTTAAACTTGTCCTTAAAAAGGCCAAGGTCTTGGATTAGTTGATCTGTTCATTTTCCATTTCTAGCCTATTCATTTGTTGCAATATCTTTTTTTTTTTAAGATTTTTATTGGGGAATTGGGGGAGGGGAACAGTGTTGGGGAATCGGGGAAGGGGAACAGACAACTTGCTAGTTGTAGAGGATGTTGCTTCACTGGCCCATGTTGGTATTATCATTGCGCTCTTCNTGTATATTTCTTAGCATTTCAGATTTCTTTTCTGTTTGGATCACTGCTAGCCCAATAGTCCCATTTTACACTGCAGTGAATTAATTCAGGGAGTGAAATAATGCAGCTTCTAGGTGTGTTATGTATTATGTCCAGCTCAAGTGCACTGTTGAGAGAAATATAAAAAATCTTACCTTTTCCTTTAAGAAGAACTGGTGAGTAGGGCAAACCAATGTCTAGGAACCAGGGCAGCCATGAACAAGAGGGCCAGCGACGCAGTCACCTTCTAGAGGTGAGCTCTGGGGTAGGTGCTCTAGACCCTGCCTTCCCTGCACCGCACACATCCTGGCACTGGCTGACCTTCAGTGTCCCTTGAGTGATCCATGCTTTATGATATTCCTTCTCAGTTGTCCACACTGCTTCAACCCTTAATTCCTGTCAAGTGAATAATTTGTTTTCTACAATATTTCTCTTTATCACAGTGGATTGAACAGTACATAAAAGTATAAAGGAAAAATTGTACTATTAATGAAAATGATTTTAGAGAATGAGCCCAGCCCCTCATCAGCCTGCATAGTTGTCAGCTCCACTTGACTTCTGTCGACACGGTTATAATTGCCACCATCAAAATGCTTTGTGTAGGTACAGCTCGTGTGGCTGTAGGGCAGTGTTTAGTGGGGCAGCTGGCCTGCAGCACACACAGGTATTTGAAAGAGTTAAGGTTTAAATGCTGGTGTGTCAAGGATTGCCTACTTTTTACAACCCCAAATAGATTCCTGGCTCAGTAATTCAACAAAGAAGTATATTTTACCTAATCCTAAACCTTCATTTTCTTTGAATTAAATAGAAAATGCTCATCTCAGTCTGAGTCAAAGTTGCAGAGTCTCTGAACCATGGTGAACAACATCTGTGAGCGTGCATATGCCTGAGTTGGTGCGCGTGCAGGCCAGAATGAATGGAAAGAGCCAGCATTCTCATCACACTCATCGTGGTTTGACACAGACAGGAAGCTACAGAAGTCCTGTGTGCACAGAATCCTGCTCTGCTGAGTAGAGTAGCTCAAACTTTATTCGATAGACATAGATGTGTAGAAATTAATGCACTGGGTTAACAGCTTCCAAAATGTATTCTTTTAAATAACTTGTAACTAAATGTCCCCGTCTTACACCAAAAATTTCTTAATTTTTTATAGCATTGAAATAAGTTTTTTTCTTTGTTGCTGTGTATAAAGATGCAGCATCACTAATTATAAATTTGTAGATATAGACAGAAAAATTTCCACCATGCCCAGTCAAAGAGATTTCCTATCTTCAACAGCACAGAAAGACAAAGACCAGAATTATGCCCCATGCACAGTTATTAATCTAGGTTGGCAGTTTAGAGAGACAGTGTGGTCTAGCTCGTGGAACACCAGATGGTGAGGCATGGGACCTGGTTTCTATTCCCAGTCGTATCACTGTTAGAGATTTGGCAACGGCGTTCTCTCTGTGTCTGTCTTGTTATGTCAAAGTGCTCACAATCCTTATTCTTACTTTTTCTCACAGATATGATATGAAAGGTTGCCCAGAAAGCAGCTAGGTGACCTCAAAAAGATGTGAACAAGTAGATGTGAAGAAAGTTGTTTTAGTGTTCAAGCATTATCTGAAGCTACTACTCATTCTCTTTAAGTCTCAAATGCTTCTGCACCGCAGCAGGTGGATAGCTCATGTGCTTGTGGTTGTTGACAAGCTTGGTCATGGTAACACTGGCTCAGGCTTGAAAATAGTTCTCACAGCTCTTTAGTATTCAAATCTGTTTCAGTGGTTTGCTTTGCACTGTTTCTCTACCATTTTCCTAACTCAATTCCTTTCTTGTCATGTCTTCCTTCAAGAGTTCAACTGGGGAAGGAAGGCTCCTTTATTTTCCATTTAATACTTAGTAAGTTTTGCTACGTCCATGGCACTGTGTGCATACGATAGGGAGCAATTCAAAGGTAGTCAAATACGTATTTTCAAGAGGAAGTACAAGTCAAATTTGGGAGGTAGATCTAACACATGTGAAGCATGTAGATGAATGACCTGGTATCCAATGTAAAACATGGGAGACATTCATAAAAACAGAATTGGCATGATGAAAAGGAAAGCTTTCTTGAAGTCCATGGCATTTGATCTGGTCAAAGTTAGGAAGATTTGGATCAAAAGACAGCAGAATGAGGGCCATTCTGAAGACGGAACTAGCAGACATACATCCAGGAAGGCAGGACTGGGGACACCAGCGTGATTGTAGTCGAGTCAGTATTAAGGTTGGAGGGAAATAGATTTGCATGGATACTGTAGCTCCATTGTAGAATTTGTAGTTAAATATGGAGAATTTTATATTCATAGGTTCTAAGACAATGAGAAGCTTTTGGAGGTTTTAAAAGAAACAATGTCCTCATAAAAAGATTGATTTGGGTAAATTAGCCATGAAATAAATACTGTGCAGGCTGGCCATGGAGAACCCTGGGTGTAAGGAGAGCAAGAACAGGCGAGATGAAGAAGAAAGAGAATAGTCAGTGGACTTTCGTTTTTTTAAAAAAGAAATAACCTAATTAAGGACTGTTTTCAATAGAATGAGAGTGCTAAAAACAAAAACAAAGAAACAAACACAACCAGACATGCGTGCCATGGATCCCAAGCTAGAAAGGATAGCCTCCCCACATCAGGGGAATGTTAAAGGACTGAGCGATCACAAATACATGAAGAAGCAGACTGATAAATTTGGTTAGAAAATGTGATCATTGACATATTCGGAGAGAGGCCCTCCAAGGACATGTTCACCTGAGGAACAATGTTGTGTTTGGGCCCAGGAAGGAACCATGCATCTGTGCAGCCATCAATATAAAGGAGACAGGGATTTGGAAGGTCACAACAAGACAGAGGAATCCGATGTGCAGTCATTAGGAAAAACAACAAGGAAAAGACTCATGTTTTACCTTGCACATGGGCTCCAGCAAAAAAGCAAACCAGAAAGGAAGAGAATGAAGAAAAGTCTTTGGCATTGGATTCCTATTAAATTGCCATCTTGATTTTATTGAGATGCTTTTTATTTTCCTTCAGGTCTTTTTCACAGGAGATAGAGTTTATTTTGGTGAGAACACTGGCTGAATTGATTTCTTGCTACAAGAACCAGTAAATAGATTTAAAGATGAGAGAGAAAATTTTAAGAAGGCTTTGTGATGGCCGTCCATCCATTCATCCATCTCTTCATTTATTCACTAAGCACTTACTACAGTCCAGAAATATAATAGTAAACAAGAGAAATATGATCCTGCTCTCCTGGAGCTTAAATTATTTGGAAATAGTTTTTACGAAAGTTTCAGTGAAGATTGCTATAAGAANAAAAAAAAAAAAATGGTGAAGTAGATAGCTTTGATAGAGATGACAATGAAGAGGCAATGAAGCCTCTTCTACGTTCTAAAAAAGTTATTAAAGGCATACACATTCCCTCAAAATTTAAGTTTATTTTCTTTTTTTGTTTGTTTGTTTTTTTTTTTTAGCTGAGCCATCCTGCTACCTATTGGTAGCTTAGCGGCTGCTCAGCTCGGGCTGGCATCGAACCGCTGTTGCTCAGAGCTCATACTCTTGAGCGAGCTCTTAACCAACTGAGCCACTCGGCCGGCCCTTAAGTTTATTTTCGATTCCCTTCCTTTAGTGTGGTCTTTTCATAAACAGTGGGAAAGCCAACCATGAGGCCCAGAGCTAAGCTTCCTGTGGCACCTCATTCAAGTCCAACATGTATTGAGCCAATGTGCCGGGCAGGGTGGAGGACATGGAAGAGAAAGAAGCAGCCACAAACAGACAGAAAAGTACGCAAGAAAGAACAGAAAAGATTAGTGACCTTGCGGGCAGATAGGCCTCTGGCCGGACACAGGAGTCCTCTCCCCGTCCAGGTGTGTCAGTCCCCTTCTTGACCAGGCCTGTCTCGGGAGCCGTTGACTTGGGTTCACCTCCATGAAGGTGCTCAAAAGCATGTTCTGTCATGAACAAGGAGGCTGTGAGATGAAAGAAACTACAGATCCTATTCATCCGTAAACCAGACAATCAGCCCTGGACCATGTGAGATTGCATTCACAGTTATTGTCCCCAAAATGATAATAGAAAACAGGTTTCACATTTCACAGACATAACATTTAGATTACCTTATTGGGAAGATGAAATAGTGTAATGATGCCAGTTCTTCCCAAATCGATTTGTATCTTCAAAATGAAATCCCCAAACAAATTCCCAATGGGACTTGTTTTGTAACTTTGTAAAAATGATTCAGAAATACATCTGAAAAAAATAAACAGTGAGGAACTGTCCAAAAATAAGAATTCAATACTGGAACAAGAAGTCTTATTCTATTATAAGAGCCAATAATTAAAAACAGTGTGATATTGGCATGAGAATAAGCTGACAGATCAAGGGAAAAGAACAGATAACCCTCAAACAGATCCTGGAATTCAAGAGGCAGAAAGCACTGCAAACTATTGGAGTTGGTTAATTGACCACTTGGAGCAAAGTAAATTGTACTTTCACCTTTTATAATACCAATAGATAGATGATAGATAGATAGATAGATAGATAGATAGATAGATAGGAAGGAAGACAGAAAGAACCTGAGCTGGATTACTAATATTAAATGTTAAAAATGAATCCATAAAAGTTAAAAAAAATACTGGTGAATACGGAATTAATCTGAGGATATGATAAAAATTTCAACACATAAAAGCAAACGAAGAGTGTGCCTTTTGGAACTAGATATTTGAGCATTACCTGTTATTTGTTGTTATAAAAAATAAAAATAATAGGAGGCAATCACTAAGAGAATTTGAATAATCAAGTGAAAATATATAGCTTGCTGTGGACCTTCAACTGTAACCCTAACAAAGAAGTGAAAAGACCAAGCACATGCCTGATCCAAAGGAAACACATACGACTGGCCTGTGACTGTTGTGCTATAAAATTGCTTAGCTAAATGTGAAACAAGGAAGCTCAGGTTTTCGTTTGTGATTTTCTCAGGGTTGTGGAAATTTCAAGTTGTAGGCCATACTCTATAACAGTGGATACCTGAAAGTAAGCAGAGCTTAAAAGCAGGGCAGGATCTGTTGTGATTAATTTTCACCAACCATTTCTGAATAATGTTCCGAAGTAATTGATCACTGAGTACAGGATCTAGCTTAGTAAGTTATTCCATTTTCCACTGACTTGGAAGGTTTTAGTGTAGCTGGAAAGAGGTTTAGACTCTCTAATCTGATGTGTTTAAACCTATAGTTTTAACACATATTTAACATTTGAATCAAATATCTTTTAAAAATATGTAGATCAAGTTACTGCCTTTCTTATGCAAGCCTAAAATTTGCATCAATTTGACCTTGGTTTATAAAATGCAACACAGAGAGAAACTTTAAAAAATGTTTTTAAATTATGGTACTTACTAAGCCTTCTTTCCTAAGAAAAAGAAGGAAGGAAGGAAGGAAGGAAGGAAGGAAGGAAGGAAGGAAGGAAGGAAGGAAGGAAGGAAGGAAGGGGAGTGGGAGGGAGGGAGGAAGGGGTGAGAGAGGGAGGGATTGGAGGAGAGGAGAGGAAAAGAAAAGAAAGGAAAGGAAAGGAAAAGAAAGGTATTATTAACATGATTCTTATGATTATGATTGTTATGGAAGTCAAGCATCTAGCCCCAAACCTGGCACATTATAAGTACTCAATGTTAGATACATGATAGCTATAGCTATTCTTATTATTAATGAAACAACAAACACTTATTAAGCCTCACCTCTCAGTCATCACTTTCACCAATCTAGTCAACTTGGGAAAGTCTATATAGTGTCAATGAGGGACTCTGCACTTGCCCTACTTATTATAATCCTAGTTTATGAAATAGAACACGTGATATGAAAAAATGATTCACCAGAATAGAATAGAATCAATTCTGTACATCCTATGTAATAGTGGATATTCTGAAGAGAACAAAATAAAACATATCTTGGATTGGTGTGACTCTTTAAAAACCACAAAGCTATGGCATGTGACCGGAGGAAGGGCCAATCCCACTGAGAAGAAAGGGCTGAGAAGTGGTGGGGGAGTGGTGGGGCGCTCTCCAGGGGAAGGCAGAGAATAGACCAGTCTGGCCAAAAAGCAGAGACTTGGGGAGCAGGAGAGAGACGGGAGGAAGGGGCGGGAGGACAGGTCACACGGAAAGGAGCTCAAGTGCCCACTTGAGCTTTCTGTCCTTTACCCGGCTGATGACGGACAGGCTGTGTGGGTGGAAGTGGGATTGTGAGGGTTTCTTTCAGAGTCCCTTTCCAATAATTCCCATCACTGTTGTATTTTATCTGCCCTGTTTTGATTAAATATTGAAATGACTTAAAATCCATATGTAATTGTCAGTATTTTCAACAACCGAGCGAGATATGTCTCCGTTATATTTTAAAAATCCTGGACAAGGACTTTTTTCAATAGCCTAAATATACGGCCCTTGAATAATATGCTTCATTCACTGAAACACCATTATTTTCTATCATAAATGCAGTTTCTCTTTTCAGTATATTTACTAAGATTTTGTAAGCATGCCCTTCCTGTTTCCATCTATTTGCTTTATAATTTGCTTCACTCCTCCCCGCCCCCCCCACCAGTCATTCTTTATCTTAAATTCTAGGGCTTAAAGGTTTTATAATTATTTTTCCTAAGGGGAAAAGCTTCTGACACTTGCCCTTTTCTTCTTCCCTCCCTCTTTTCAGAGCCTCTCTCTTACATAGCTTTATATTCCTAAGTGAGTTTATATATATATATATATATATATATATATATATATATATATATATATATATATATATATNAAAAAAATCAAGTGGGCACATGAGCAAGAAATGTATACCCTTCACTTTTGATCATTCTCAGTGTTTTATGTATTTAACATAGTATAAATGCTAGTTGCATTTAGAAACATGCAAATCACCATGAAATGACCACAATATGCATCTGTCGTTAATGGTGGGCCCTGTTTGCACTTGTAAATTACTGTCTTCAAGAAACGTGAACGAATGAATGGATGAGGCTTGTGTTTTACCACTTGATGTCTTTGTGATTCCATAATCACTTATCCCTTCATTCGCCTCACTGCAGAAAGAACCATTTCCTGTGTGGCAACAGCTTCTGTGTGTGAATAGAGCCCCGGGGTGAGCTGTGCTGGAGGTTCAGGTTATACCACTTCATTTGCTTTCTCATTGCTTTCCATTGAACTGCACGAGCTATTTTATTTTGATGTTTTAAATACCAGCCTTCTTAGCATAAAATGTGACTGGGTCCTTTGGAGTGCTTCCTGGCATGTATCCTTTTTGTAAAATTGATATGCATTAATAATAAATACTATTATAAAGCTACTGCTGGGCTCCCACCTTTAGCAAATGTCCAAAAAGAATTGCAGACCTCCATTTTGGAAGTTGCCCAAGCTGAGCATTGACCAACCTGGAGGTGGGGGGTAAATATGCCGTAGATTTGCTTATTTATTTATAAAATGGAAAGAAAAATGCTATATAGAGTCGTAAACTATTGGTACATAAGACCAAGTTGCCGCTGCTCTCCAACTCAGCTTTTAAAACTAATAGAAGCAATATATTTTTAGTCTTTTCATTTGCCTCTGCCTGGTAGTTGTGTGAATGTTCTCCTGTTTTAACCACAGAGTCGCCTCCTAATGCCACGCCAGGATGTCTGATAATATTTATAATTTAGAACCTCGTATTAAGAATAATGACTTGCTGACACTGTTCATGTAACACGCATTACTGTATTTTCCGAAATATGAGTCCTGGAGAAACCAGGTGCTGGAGACAGCATCCAGTGCTTCTAATGTGAAGATGACAGATTGCTCTAATACATAACTGACATGCAGTGTAATTTCTAAAAAATCTAATCTCATGCTGCATGTGAAAGGAGTATATGGGAGTTACCCAAAGGGCAAACAAAAAAAAGAGAGAGAGAGAGAGGAAAGAAAGAAAATCTTATGAAACATTTCTCACAGCGATTTTCTGAAGCAACAGCAAGGAGAAAAAGCTATCATCCTGTCATGAAAAATAGATCTAAAACAAGCAGTAGCTGTGGAAGGTTGTGAAAATGCAATAGAACATCAGGCATCTAAAGAGACTAGGGTAACACTTTTGGAATAGTAAGCAGATTGGTTAGACAATAACCGACGTGTAATTGAAGAATGCTCTGAAAGCCCTCATTTCGCTCGCCTCTGGATTGAACTTTCCCTGTTTACAGAGCATACACTCACCATCGATCTGTGCTGAGCAGACCTGACACTAAGGTAACCTGACTTTGACTTTCTCACCTTTGAGAGCCACCCTAAGGAAACTAATACCAGATAGAATTAAGGAGGATACCAACTCAGCATCTCACTGTGTCTTCTTTTTCTTGCCATCTTGACACAATAACCCAACACTGGAAGATTTTATTAACTCGATTTTCATTTTGAAAGATGTGAAATATTTCAAGCTGTATGACAACATAGTGTCAATTTTCTATTATAAAAACTACATTTGTAAACATTTAAAATAGACATATGGGTCGTGCTTCAATGGTTATTTTAAATGCAACCACTTGGGAAGGGGAGTATTTATATTAGTAAAACTGCTTAAAATCAAATTTCTAAACATTTTTCAAGGGGAATTCCAGGTGAACAAACCTAAGAGGAAGATTGCAGAAAATGCAAGAACCAGACATTAGAGATGGGAACTATGCAACCCACTTAAGGATCTCTTGGATGTGCTGGATCTCTGAAACCTATTTGCATTATGAAAGCTATTTATTTCTTGTAACCATCATGGGCCAACACGAGAGACTGGTGGTGTGGGGTCACATTACATTAACAACAATTAATGGGACTGTGAGAGGAGAGGAATGAAAACCACAGACCTCTTAGCCTCTTCAACCACAACGCCTACACTCTGTTGATGGTTGAGCTTGTGTCTTCACAGCTGTCTCCTTGACAAGGAATTATTTCATCAAAACAGAGAAAGTGTTCAGTGTTC
>NW_017731408.1:306949-318310 GCF_001890085.2 Hipposideros armiger | reverse complement strand
AACCAACGCGCCTCTCGGCCGGCTCCATTTGTTGCAATATCTTAATTCTTCAGGCACACATTGTTTTTATAAATTTGTAAGGCATATCGAAAAAGTATAGAGAACAAAATAATACACATATCTACCAACCTAACTTAAGAAAAATAAATTACCTGTTCAAATGAAATCTTTGTGTGTTGCTCCTCGTATTCCATTTCCTCTCTTTTTCCCAGAGGTATCCACTTCCTGAATGTGGTGTCTAGCATCACCATGCTGTTTTTAAAGTTTTATTACCTGTGCATTTATCCATAAATCAATCATAAATGTCTCATTCTTATCTTCTGCCAAGCTCATATGTGCACACACACACTCAACCTTTATTCTCTATATATGTAGGAGTGAACTTTGTAGGTCATAGGATACTTGTTCCTTCAATCTTATTTAATTGTCAAATTTCTCCCCAAGCTCTTTGTACTGATTTGCCCTCCTTACTGCAGAGAATCAGGGTTCCTCCTGCTCCACATTTTTGCCTTTCTACTCTCAGACTTCTTAGTTTTTGTCCTTGTGATATCGTTTCTTTTTATATTGATTTGCACTCATATGATTATTAGTGAGGTTGTATATATTTTCATGTTTGTTGTATGTTCAGCTCTTCATTTCTTGAATTGCTTGTTCATATCTTTTTTTGCTTGTTTTCTATTAGGATGCCTTTTATTATTAATTTTGAGAGTTTTTCATATTTCTTGAACTTCTTTCTATGGAGTTGGTCATATCCATTAAAAAAAAATCTTTCCTAAGCCTGTTTTTTATCTTTTGTTTTTTTAAAAATAATGCTTTGTGATTACATAAGATTTTAATATTGAATGTAATCAGAGTTGTCAATTGTTGCTATAAAAGTATTCTGGGTTTTATAAAGGAAACCCTTCCGGGCCTCCAAGGTCATAAAGATACTTTCTGACATTTTACTCGTCCATTCTTATTTTCTTTAAATTTGTTTGGTAAAATATATAAATTATTTGTTTACCCTGAGAGTAGTCCTAAACTTCTTAATGAATTAACAAAGTTAGAATCACACTTTTTTTCTTTAAACAACCTTGTCTACTTCCCATTGGTAACACAAGGTTACCAATACTCCCTAACTATTCTGTACATACAGTTTTTATTTCATACTTCTGGAATTATTTAGTAAAACTACTTTGTTTAAAATGTCACATTTTTTTTACATGCTATCAGTATTTATCTAGCTAATGATTGAGTATTACCAATTGTTTCTGGTATAACACGTATCATTCTTATCTGCGGAGTCTTTTATCTCAGGAAATTTTCTTCCAACTTGCATTTTAAATTTTTGGTCCAGTCGTCTGTATGTTGAATCTTAATATTGTGACCTTTATATCTACCATTTTTTCTGCCAGTGGTCTCGGTCTCTTTGTTGTTATTCTCTGCATTTTGGGAGAGCTTTTCTAGTTTGCCTTTTACTACATAAATTCATTTTTCTGCAAGGTCAATTCTGCCTTATTCTAAATCTGATTTTAATTTTTGTGATCGCATTTTATTTATGTTCTTACAATCTTGCATTATTTCATCCCCCTCCCCCTTTCTTTTTCTACATTAGTTGTGGTCTTATCCTGTATATATATTTTTTTGTTTCAGAGCATACCGATTTCCCTAGGTTTTATTGAGAGGTCAAAGCTCAAGTCTTGCTTAGGACTGTTATCTGTCCTGCCTTCTGTCATGTTGTGTTCCAAGTAGACCTGGAACACACCAACTATAATAGTTGGACATATTATGGAACACCATTCTGATCCACTATATTGATGACCTAATGCTAATCAAACCAGAAAAATAAGTTGGCAAGTGTTCAGGGGGCTTTAGTAGAAATAGGCACTATAGAAAAAGGAAGTACACCTATGATTAAGGGGACTACCATATCTATAAAAGTTTGAGAAGTCCAGTGGTCTGAGACATGCCAGGATATGACTTCCAAAGTAAAGGACAAATATAACATCTTACACGCCTTACCACAGAGAAGGGAGCAAAACAGCTGGTATGTCTATTAAGGTTTCAGAAGCAGCATATTTCCAACCTGGGACTACTGCCCAACCTACATGTCTGATGTAATGATAGCCTAGTAGCTTTGAGTAGGACACAGAGCTGGAAAGCATTCTACAGCAGGTCCAAGCTGTAAGCAAGTGGCCCATCCACTTTGGACAGTCCTCCAGAAGATCCAATCAAATGGGAGATGAATGTGGTGAGAAAAGATGTGCAGGGCGGAAGCATAAGTGACCCCACTTAGCATCACTCCCAGTCACCCACTTTGGGAATTTGGACTTTCCATCCCCCAATTCTAGATGCTGTGGGTATAAAGGTCCCGGTTCCCAAAAGGGAATACATCCATCAGGGACACAGCAGAAGTCCCATTGAACTTTATAGCGGCTGCTCAGACACTTAGAGACCCTAATGCCAACAAACCATAACCAAAAGTAGGAGTCATCATTACTGGAAGAAGTAATTGGCCCAGACCATCTGGAAGAAGTAGAAATCCTGTTACACAATGGGGCAAGGTAGAATATGATTGTCACCCAAGTGATTCACCTGGATATCTCTACTTATTCTCACTCAATTTTTATGGTTGTGGACAAAGGCCTGGAAAAGGGTCTTAGATACCTAAGGCATGAAGGGCTATGTCAGAACCACCGAGAATGAAAGAGATGCTCGCTGAGGATGAAAGGAATCCAGAATGCATGGCAGACGCAGAAGTTGACAAGTAACGGCTGTAGCTGCAATACACCAGCTCAGGTGTTGGGAGGCTGTAGTTTGTTTCATGCACCTTTTTAGAAAATTTTCCCAGGGCGAGTCCGACCATGAATCCTTAAGGAGCTTCTCCCAGAATTTACATAAAGAAGTAGATAGTAGAAGAGGGTAAAAGGGGTCAAATATATGGTGATGGAAGGAGAAATGACTCTGGGTGGTAAACACACAATGTAGATGTAAACACACAATATATAGATGATGTATTACAGAATTGTACACCTGAAACCTATACAGTTTTACTAACCATTGTCACCCCAATAAATTTTAATTAAGGAAAAAGTAGTGGATCTGAACATCACAAGGGGCGACCTGTCCTAGATGCTCTAATGTACCACCTAGCTCTCCCTTCAGTACTGAACGACATAATCCACATGCTTCTGGGAGTGCTTTGGGATGATGGAGCCCAGCTGCCAGCTCCTGCAGGAATCGCACTCACCTAGAGAGGTATCCTGTCAAGGTCACACCCTTTTCTGGGAGAAGACTGCATCTAATAAAAGGCTTGTACGCTGGTGTAAAGGCCCAACTGCCTCTCCCATGCTGGAATAACTTTGGACATTCATTCCAGCTTTAGAGCTGTCTGTGGGCTTAACTGAGAGCTTTGTTGAGTCTGTATCATAGACTCAAAAGGTGTACCTCCTTTTACCCCATTTTGCTTTTCTTGGGAGGGCGAGGGGCATAGAGGTTGATCCTGTAAGCAGTTCCTAATCAACTTTCTGCGCGTTAATCTCTATTTTAGAGTCAACTTCCCTGGAAAGATGATGTACACCCTGAGCCTAGCAGTTATTAATTTATTTTGTAATTTGTATTGAATACTCATGTACAAAACATGGCACTACTTATAAAGAACTTATAGTTGATTCAGAGAAATACCATCCATCAGGGATGTGCATAGAGAATAAGACAATGTTATATAAAATAACATCAAATACTGGAAATAATGAGAAGATCATGGTGATCAGGGGCTCCGACCTCCCAGGAATGAGGGTCTGAGTCACATCACCAGTTGAGCCCACCTGAATCCTAGAGACACTGCTTGGTAAAGACAAGTAGAGAGTTGGATTGTGTATGAGAACTTGATAATTGCATAGCAAAACAGCAAGAGCAAAAATTACCTCTTTTGCTGGAAAGACATGGACTGCCATGCAGTGACCTTAGTGGGGCCTGCCATTGTCACCAGCTATTTGTAACCCTGTGGATGAGTCTTTCCATTTTTATAGGAAAAATATTAGCAAGCTCATCTTGACACTTACCTTCCTACACACTTTAAAAAAACCCATCTTATCCAGCCCGCTTTTATCAGTTAAAAAAAGAAAAAGCTGACATTCTAACTCTCCATTTCCGGACTTCGTAATCGGTTCCAACCCCTGACTGGGTGGGGGTGGGGGGCGGGGTGGCAGTNTTTTTTTTATTGCCTTGACTGAATGGAAGAATCATAAAATAAGGTTTCAAATCTATAGTACAAAAATGATCTTCAGACGATAGAAGGAGGACAGTTTTTGTTTTTGTTTGCTTTTACATTAGTTTATCTGTACTTGACTTACTTGAAGAGAACAAAAACGCAGCATACCTATAAACTAGCAAAACTGGAATTCCCTCCTTCTTGACAAAGTAAATCAAAAGTATTCTGAGGTTCCAGGGAGATGATGTGTTATGTATATATTTTCAGCTGAAGCACCCTAGTATTGGCCATTAATAATAAAGCAGTAGGACACGGATATTACAGTTGGGCAGTCTGAGCGTACCTTACTTTCTGACGTCCACTCGTCTCAACCAATACCTCCATTATTCCTCTCTTTCCTAGTTGCAACCAAGGATCTATGTTTTTTAATTGAATTTTTTTCCCCTTATTTCACATTCACCACTACATTTAGCTTCAACTAAGAGGTTAAATACAAATGTAAAGATTTGCAGACTGGGCTGGGCTACAGGAATGTAAATTACCAACCAAATGACAACTTCTAACTGCAGTCTCAAAGAAGTTGTGTCTCTTTAACAACTAGGCAGTTAATAACTATACTTATCTAAACATGCCTCAGGATTTTATTCTTTGTTGTATATAAAGAGGATGGGGACAGTGGAAAACAAGTTTTTTTTCTTTTTTTTAATGTAGCAATTATTTTTCAATCCCTTTGTTGTTCTCCTATGTGTTGTGATAATCTGCCTCCCAAATTCTGGAAGCAACTATATTGATTTGATAGGAATGCCTTTCATGCAAACAGATTAAGTAACGGAAAGAGTAAATAAAATTATTCAGTAAAACTTCCATGCAGAAGCACCACACCTTCTGTGAGACTTCAGTGATGGATTGATGGATATAATTACTATCATAGAAGTTAGGAAATCTTGTCAGTAATACTGAAATTATTTTTTGGCTTTAAAATAAAATACTTTTAATCCTTCGGAGTTTGGGGGAGGGGTTGTAATGAATTTTAAAATTTAACAAAATATACATATTAAACTGACACCTGATCTCTGAAAATAAGTAGAGCAGCCAAATGATCCCTGTACCCTTCTGGTGCTGTGGCGTAGATACCAAAGTGCAGTGCAGCTGGTGGGAATGCTTCTGTGCTCACCGAATATCGTTTCAGCACATTCATGAACAGAGGAAGCTCCTGTGCCCCAAGAGACTCCTGGATCAATAGGTCTACCCTGTATGCGTAGTCCATTGGGTGTGTGTGTGTGTGTGTGTGTGTGTGTGTGTGTGTGTGTGGTGTGTGTGTGTGTGTGTTTGACTCAAATTGTTTAAAGTTAAACCAGTCTACTCACTTAGTTCAGTGCCATATACCCAGTATGACAAGATCAAGTAAATACTGATTAAAGTTGATGAGATGGATAGTACCAAGAAATGATTGCCTGCTTCCATGATGTGGAAAATGAGGTAATCAAATGCATTGATAATCTCTGCAAATAAATATTTGGGGAAAAATGTATATTTCTGTGAATATCCACATACAGAAAAGCTGAAATTAGAATCAGGGTATTTTATAGATGGCAAATGATATGTAGTTCACTTTTGAAATTCATAATTAAAGTAAAATTCCTGAGAATCATAATAGTCTTCTAAAGTGGCATAGACATATAAGAAATAAAAGATACATTCTTAATTTTGTAATTATTGTTCTACTGAGTGTTAATGAGTGATATAAACAAAATGGAATTTTTCAAATTGTTTTTGTTACAAGCTGAGAAATTTATATGTTTGCATCTCTGTGGTATGAGGGAAAGAAATGATCAAATATTTCAAAGTATAGAAAACTCACATCAGATATATAACAGAGAACAGATATTAAGATTGTGAATTCATAGTAAGAGAAATATATTTTTGTGTATAGGAGAATCTGTCTTGGATTGCCTGGGCACTTG
This sequence comes from Hipposideros armiger, assembly GCF_001890085.2. Classification (NCBI taxonomy): domain Eukaryota; kingdom Metazoa; phylum Chordata; class Mammalia; order Chiroptera; family Hipposideridae; genus Hipposideros; species Hipposideros armiger. The sequence goes on along the minus strand of NW_017731408.1, from coordinate 312,154 downwards.
TGGGTTAGACCTCATTTTCATGTTTGCCTAATACTATTTAAAACATCAGATTTTAAAGACAGTGGGATTATATTGCTCCTTCCATACATATATGTCATTACTGCAGTATTTTTAAGAAGACTTCATATGTAGTTGGCTGTGAACTGACAACCAATCATGTACTGAGAGAATTTTAAATAAATAAGCTTATTTCAAATAATGTTCCTTCAGGGCTGGCTGAGTGGCGCATTGGTTAAGAGCTGGCTTGGAATGCCAGAGGGCCCTGGTTCAGATCCCACATATGAGGGCCAGTGACACTGCCCTGTACAGCTAAGATGCTGAACAANGTTGTATACGTTGTAATTCTTCCTAAAAGGAGACCATATCAAATTATATTGTTAATTATTTTATCAGTTGGAGTTTAATCCAGAAAGCAGAGCCATTTTGAGCAATATGGAAATATACAAGGTGTGATTTAAAAATATGGTGAATGCTCAAATTTTAAAAAATGTATTACAGTAAAAGACACATTGCTCTTAATCCCCCTCAAAATACTCCCCCTTGCTTCAAACACACTTATCTCATCATTCTTGCCACTTTCTGAAGCAGTTCTGGAAGTCCTCTTTCGTGAGTGTCTTTAGTTGTTCTGTCTTGGCTGCCTCGATATCCTGAATCAATTCAAAATGTTTACCTTTCGGTCATTTTGACTTTGGGGAAGAGCCAGAAGTCACATGGTGCCAGATCCCATGAATAAAGAGGGCACACCGTAATGTTTTTATTTGACAGAAATGGCTGTATACCAGAAGCAATGTGTGACACGGAGCATTGTCATGATGGAGGATGAAATAAAGACGCTCAGGAAAGACGACTTCCAAAACTGCCTCAGAAAGTGGCAAGAATGATGTGATAAGTGTGTTCAAAGTGAAGGGAAGTATTATGAGTGGGGTTAATGGCAATGTGACTTTTACTGTAATACTCTTTTTTTTTTTTGTTTTAGCTGAGCCATCCTGCCACCTGTTGGCAGCTCGGCGGCAACTCAGCTCAGGCCAGGAGTCCACCTGCTGTTGCTCAGAGCTCGCCCTCTTGAGTGAGCTCGTAACCAACTGAGCCACTTGGCTGGCCCTGTAACACTTTTTTTTTAATTTAAACATTCACCATATCTTTTGATCACACCTCGTACATTTACTAAAGGGACAAGATCCTGCATAATTGTTGGACCTCATTGAAAGGCCTATAGAACGTTGTTGCTGCTGCATTGGTTTCTGGTCCTGAAATTGTGGTAGGTCATTAGGGCCGGCAGTTGAGAAGAACTGCTCAACATGAATCAGAGTATAGCGAGGACCAACTGGAACCTATAAGGAAGAAATGGAACTCACATCTCTCTCTTACCACCTCAACCCTTGATGACATGGGGAACCTACAGAAGAAGCTTTCCAACAGAACTGCATGTACACCTCGCCCAGGACTTGGAGATGCTGAAGGAGGAGAACTGGTGGTAGCTCGAAGAGCCGTAAGCCCTGTCCTCTGCCAAGATGAGCCAGCAGATTAGTGACAATGTGCATGAGCTGCAGGGATGCCTGGCACCTTACATCACTCTTCAGACTGTAATGGCTGCTGCTTTATTTCCATCTTCCAAACCTTGTGCCAGTTTTTCTTGTGGCCAATCCTAATCTGGAGTCATGAAGTCAAGGGTATGCTCAAAAATGTATTTTCAGCTCTGTTAACTTGTCACTGAACACAGGAATCCACTCCTGTCAACTTGATATCCCTACGTACCTATTTTAAGTGTGTTTAACTTCCACACTTCATTAGATGTTCATTGAGTTCCTTGGTCAGAGGTAATGCTACATGGAATATCTTGATAGTGGATAAAGCATAGACAGATGGTGCTTTTTAGCAGGACAAATGTGTCCAGTGAAAGAAACCAAGTGTCTGTTCCATTGAGGACAAAGCGCTGCCCCTTTCATGATGGAAATTTTCCTAAGTAATCAACCTGCCAAAACATAGCTGGCTGATCCTTCTGGGAAATGGTGGTGCTGGAATATATTGTAGGCTCTTTGGTAAGCCAGACCCAAATATTTTCTTTTCAGTAATGATCATAGGGAACTCTCTAAGAATCCTTATCTATGGTTGACAAGGAGGAGGTCATATATCAGGAGTATAGACCATGAGCTTCTGTGCAGCTAGCTCATGAAACTTACATGTTCCTTTATGACTTCAAGTTGGAAATCACTTCCACTTGGTGAGGGGGTGCTGCTGTGCATATCCAATTTCATGCTTTGGTGGTCAGACAACACCCAGTTTATGCTGGGTATGAAAGCAAGGCAAATTGATGACCCATGGTCTAACATTCCATCTCTACTGGGGCCCAATAGCGGACCAGAAATTGTTTCTTAAAAGGAGAATTGATATCTGCAGAGTGTAGCATAGGTTTATTCCAAACCGCTAAAGGTCTGCACAGTCATTTACCTGTCAATGCTTGCTAATGACTTTCAACATGACTGTATCCCCCAAAGACACTGAGGCACCTGTAAGGTGAGCTAGGTCATATGGCCCAAGTGGAAAGCAGGTTGCACATTAGCCTGGATCCGTTGCAGAGATGTCTCTTGTTCTAGGAACCACACAAAACTGGCATCCTTTTGAAGTCATTTGATAAACAAATATGTGAAGCACACCCATATGAGGCATATGATGCCTCCAGAATCTAAAGAGATCCCTCTAGGCATTGTGTCTTTTTTTTGTTTGTTTTTAGTGTAGGAAATGTAAGATGCAGCAACTTTTTCTTAACTTTGAAAGAGACATCCCACTGAGCTTCAGAAACTGTTTCCCTAAATATTTCTAGGCATGGCATGCCTGAATTTGTGTGGGATTTCCCAGTACCTTGTATGCATCTACCTCGCCCAGGTGTCTAGAGTAGTGGCTGTTACTTCTCACCAGATTCAGTCAGCATTGTATCAGCAAGGAAATTGTCTAGCATGATATTCTTTGGAATGGCGAGACACATAAATGCTCCTCTGAACTGGATTATGACATAGGTCTGAAGAATTGGTAAAGCCTTGAGGTAGGATAATGAAGATATATGGCTGGCTCATTCTACTGAAAGCAAACTGCTTCTGAGATCCTTGCTAAAAGAGAGAGAGAAAAAGAAAGGATTTTTCAGAATAATAGTTACATGGCTGCTGCTGAATTTGTCGGGAAAAGAAGAAACACACACTCACACACACACACCCCCCACACACACACATTGAAATAGCAGCTGGGATAGCAATCACTATCTGCATTTGTGAGTACCCACTGCATAGTGCAAAATATAGCTGCTTATGCACTGGCCAAATAGGCAACCTGAATGGGGGATGAGGTAGGACTCACCACCCAAGTACCTTTCAAGCCTTTGGTATTGGCAGTGATTTTTGTAACTTTTCAGAAAACTTTATTGTGTGTTTTTTTCTTTTCCTTTTTCTTTTTCCATTGTCGGTAGAGTCACTTCCAGTGGCTTCCACTTGGCCTGTCTCATACCAGCTCTAGGTGCATGGGTTAGGGCACCAGCATGGGGAGTCTGCCTGTTATTAAGTGTATTGCCCCATCTGTGCATTCATAACTAGTAAAATAATGCCAGCATAGGTTTGGGGACCCACTGGGCCCACTGTGAGATGAATGTGACCAAAACAGTTCACCTGACTTCAACAATCCTTTACTCTGACTGGTGGACCGTAGCGACATTCTGTGTCTCCAAGAATTAAGGTCAGTTCACAGCAAGTGACCAACAGTTCCCAAAAAGTTTGGGTTATTTCTCTCTGAAATGCACAGTCACCTTGAGAAATGACCACGCATTCTTTTGGAAGAAAGCTAGTGAAGAACACTTAGAGTGTAAATTTTTGGCTCTGAGGCCAGATCTTTCTTCGTGGATGACCGGGCCTCTGCTTCATTCAAGAGGCTCCGGGTTTAGAAATCAGCTCAAAGCTGAGAAGTGGTTGAGAGGCAAGACCATTATAATGATTAAGGTCAGACTTCCATTCACCAGAAAAGACCTGTACCACATATACATATCAAGTAATTCTTTAAAAGGCTCTCAACCTGTTCCTGTGTTAGGGACACATTATTGGCCAACCCAAAGCTCTTTGTGGACCAAACCACCTGGTTCCTGGCCACTGAGTGCCAAAATTTGGCCCCTACTACTATAGGGTCCCATTGTCCCTGTTGAATTCAGGGAGTCTAGTTTGATTGCAGCAATCCCACTAGTATTTGGGGATGACAGAGGACAACTCCCCCGCAGCTCCCTCACATATGTATGCTGCAAAGCCTTCCTAAGGAGGATGCCCTTTAGACATAGTGAGTGGGCAGTGCACAGGTCCTCTGTAGCATTCATTATACCTTTGGTTGTGTACCATCATCTCCAGGGTACCAAGAAAATTCAGTCATCTAAACAAGATGATTGTTAGATCTTCCCCCATCTGCTCAAACTAACAGATTGAATCTAAAATCTCTTTTAAGTACATTTATACCAAAAAATTCAGTCTAATATATTTTTCCATCCTTATCCAATACGACTTAGGGTCCACTCCTATACATGTCCCTAGAAATGTCAGTACATAATAAACCAGGAAAATCTTGCATTCATTTCATCTGTCTTGTGGGCAATTCCTTTGTTTGTCCTCTGGTTCTTGCCTGAACTCCTGCTATAGCTCTTCAAGTTCTGAACCAGGAGCCATGTATGGTTTGTGGCAAAGGGTACCAGTTTCTTCAGTGGGTAACCCACATTGTCAAAATCAATGAAATGATACCCTCCTCATCTCTTTGTTTCCAGCCACCTGCGCAAATCAGTATTCTTCCAAAAAGAGGCCCTTTTGGAAGAAAAAGACATCTGGGTCTCTATCTATAACTCCTCTACCCATTTGACCACATCAACTATTATGGCCATTAATTTATTTAGAAGATGAACCCATTCAGGCTGAAAACATTTAGTTAAACCAATAGTCTGACTTAATTGACTACTTTTGCTTTATTGTATTTTGCTTGATTGGATTGTGCAGAGAGCATATTTTGGAAACATGACCTGATGAGTAATAACATGGGTTGTGTCAAGAAGACTCTTCCACATAACAAATATCATTTTGCCAAACAAACAGTTTTCCCCTTGTTTCCATTCTTGAAACAAATGAGCAAGACCATTCAACAGTTCAGATCCGTGGACAGAGTCAAGTCCCCAACCATCTCTAACTCATCACC
>NW_017731408.1:303309-304749 GCF_001890085.2 Hipposideros armiger | reverse complement strand
CTTTAGACTGGACTTTACTGATGGAATATATATGGACAGTCCCTCCACACAGCTATTATTTCAGTCCAGCTTAACAGTGTCCTCATCATGAGCTGATCACAAACTCTAGTTTCTTAGTTGCAGTATCAGCTGCAATTTATATGCAATATAAATGAATCAAAAACACAACTCTGGTTATTTGCAAATCATAAAATTATAAGGTTATATTCATAGAGAAGTGTCTTGAAGCTGGAAAAAAAGCGTGACAGTAAAAACAATTGAATCAGACAATGCAAAAAACAAAAAGAGAGAAAAAGAGAGTGAAGATAAGGGACGGCAAACTGCATCCTGTAGCCTGGAGTAAAGGCCTTACGTTGTGTCCTGGGGGGAGATGGGGCTAGAGAGAGAGGCAGAAGGCATCATGGAAGATCGTGGACCTAATAACCAGGGGGATAAGTTAAAGCGTTTTTAATCATTGCAGTTGCATGCTTCACTCTTCATTTAAAATTCTAATGTTGAAAGAAAACACTATTAGAAAACATATATTTCCATTAAAGAAATTATTTTCAGCATTTTCTTTCACTAATCTTAAATGCCAGATAACATTTGCCGTTATACACTACTGTCTAAAGAATATAAAGAGTAATGTCTGTTTGGGCCCTCTGCCCATTTTTAATTGGATTATTTGTTTCATTGGTGTTGAGTCCTAAGAGTTCTTTATACATTTTGGATATTAACCCCTTATCAGCTTTATCTTTGGTGAATATCTTCTCTCAGTAGCCTGTCTTTTCATTTTGTTGGTGGTTTTCTTTGTTGTGCAAAAACATTTTAGTTTGATGTAGTCCATTTGTTTGTTTGTTTTTTCTTTTATTTCCCTTGCCTGAAGAGATAGAACAGAAAAAAATATTGCTAAGAGCAATGCCAGAGAGTTTACTCCTGTTTTCTTCTAGGATTTTTATGGTTTCATGTCTTACATTTAAGTCTTTAATCAGTTTTAAGTTTATTCTTGTATATAGAGTAAGAAGGTGCTCAGACATAGAGATGACCAATAGACATGTGAAAATATGCTTAATATCACTTATCATCAGAGAAATGCAAATTAAAACTACAATGAGATATTACCTCACACCTGTCAGAATGGCCATCATCAATAAATCAAAAAATAAGGGTTAGCGAGGATGTGGAGAAAATGGAGCTCTCATGCACTATTGGTGGGATTACAGCTTGGTTCAGCCCCTATTGAAAACAGTTTAAAGGTTCCTCAAAAAATTAAAAATAGAACTACTTTATTACCTAGCAATTCTAGGTATTTATCCAAAGAAATCTAAAATGCTAATTTGAAAAGATATATGGACCCCTATGTTTACTGCAGCACTATTTACGTACAACAATGTCACGAGCGACTGCGAGGCTCTTCCTGCAAGTCAGGGGGACTAACCCCCGAGAGACTCTCAGACTCCC
>NW_017731408.1:298517-301329 GCF_001890085.2 Hipposideros armiger | reverse complement strand
AATGTAGCTAGACTTCCAATGGGATAAGTATAAAGAGAACACCAGTTTTGGATGCTGATTTATTTGAAAATGAATTAGAGTACTTTAAACACACTTTGGTAGTCTACTATGGAATATTATGACATACCATATGTCCATGATACATTTTTGGGTGAAAAGCTGGCTGGAGGCACTGTACTGTATGATCCCATTTTGACCAAAAAAAAAAAAAGAAAAAAAATCACAGCCACGCATGTGTCTATATGGTGCGCATACATGTGCTTGTGGGCATGTAAAGAGAAAAAAGGACTGGAAAGACACATGTTAATGCACTAACAGTGACTAGCCCTAGTACAGGTTCCATGGTGATGAAGACACTACACTTTATATACCTTGGCATTGTTTCAGATGTCTACAGTGAACAAAAGTGGTTTGGTAAATTTAAAAGAAAATTTGAAAATCAGTTTTCTTTATTTGTGAAGCCTCCAGCTACTATGCTACAGATGCAGAAGGCTGGTATTGATGAATGAAAAAAGGTTGAGAGCAGTACCAAGACGGCAATAACCTCCAGTGGCTGCTCTGGGCTCCATTTGTCTTTCCTTCACTCTACCCAGTACCAAGGCTTTCCCATCTTATATTAAGGAGATTTTTCAAGATTTGTATCCATCTTCTATTTGTAAAAACAAGAATAAGAAAGAAAAAGGAAGGAGAAAGGGAAGGAAGGAGGAAAGAAGGGAGGGAGGGAGGAAGGGAGGAAGGGGAAAAGGAACAAGAAAAGAAAGGGAGAAAAAGAAAACCTGTGTGTACTACACTCACTGGGCATGGGGTGCCCTGAGGCCAATAGTGGAGAATTACTCAATCCTTTATGGAAACTTCTTTCATTGTTGGGGGTGGTGGGGGGAGCAACCTGCTTGGCCACTGGCACCTGCTCCCTAGAGTGCCTCGTAATCCTCAGAACACCATAGAGGATTATAAATGGTGAAAACTCTAAAGACCTCAAGAAACCTGATGGGTCATTGAACATTATTTGAAAAATAATGGCCTTCAAGTTACAACTGTATATTAGGACTTAATAACTAACTGCAGTCTCACCAATCACCATGACTTTATCGACAAAAATCTTAAACAGAAAATCAATTTTCTTGTTCAAGGTGGAGAGTTTGTTTAATTAGAATCAGCATTTAATAAGGGATAAACATTAACATCTTACACAAGACCATCATTTTTTAAAAGCCAAGCCGAATTGGTTAATTAAATGAACTTCCTTTCCAAAGGAAAATAATCAGAAGAGGGACATCTTTGTTGCTAAGCATCTTTGTCGTGGACGAGCTGAGGACAGTTGTGCACAGTGTAGAAAGAGTGTCTCTGTATCCAGGGCTGGGCCTGTGACAAGGTCCATATTTGAGGCCTTGGCCTTGCCCCACAGGCATGCTCTATGGCACTGCAGCACACAGCATTCCTCACCCCCACCCGCAGAAACACAGAGGCAAATAATGTGGCCAGAGGAGTGTCTCCAAAGTTCATATTTGCCCTTTGAATATAAATGAAATTGGCAAATATTTTAAGAGGGATAAATTCTTAACTTAGGTGCCAGAAAGAAAAGGCAAACCAGATCCTATGAAGGTATTTACAGAGTGGGCAAGTTTACATAAAGCTCTGGGTCGAACACCAAGAATGCAGAGAGAATGGCTTTTCCTCTTGGAAGCCGCAGACAGTGGGGGGACTGGGAAAGATGGAGGTGCCACTTACTTGTTACTCTGGAGCGTTCCCTGAGGAGGGGCCCATCTGTCACTGTATCTATGTTACCTCTGATACTGGGTTTATTTAAAGTCCTGGACCCATCAGGGAAGTTCCCAGAAACTCTGGGATGAATACATTCAATTAGACACTTTATAAGGAAGCCTTGGCTAAGACAAATCTGAGCCACTGCATTGTAAAGAAAAGGCCAAGGTCATGCAAGCACAAGTGAGAATTAGCATAAGCAAGAAGCATGAAGGTTTTGTTTACAGAACACAATGTGGAACAACAATTCCTCATTTTTTGACTGATAGGACCCATTTTATTATATGCATGTCTCCACGAGCCAAATTAACCTTACATTTTCCAGTTCCTTCTATCACTTGGCTGTGTGTAGCCCGCTTGAAAGACAGCAAGTTAATTTATCTATCCTTTCCTTGCCAAGTGTGATTAATTGATGTAATATGTCAATTCCCTTTATGCAAATGTTAAAAATGCATCTTCATTTATATCCATACATATTGTAGATAAATGCTTTCAGAAAGGATGATCTCACTGGGGCAGCCATGGGCAGTAGCTTCTCCACAGTTCAATTTAGGAGATATTTATTGTACTTATTACTCAAAAGACACTGCTTTTTGCTGTGGGAGAAATTAGGTAAAACTCTTTTCTGCTCTCAAAGAGCTTAAAATCTAGAAAAAAATTATTGGCTTAGCCCCCTTCAAATCTGTCATCTGCATCCTCCTGTCTTCCTGACCTCAATAAATGGAGCTACTGACTGCTATGTTACTAAATACCAAAATGTCGGAGTCATCCTTTTTTCTCTCTTCTCCGCTCCCCACATCTATATCATCAGCACTTATTATAGATTCTATTTCCAAAATATGAGGTGTAATCAAAACATATGGTGAATGTTTAAATTTTAAAAAGTATTACAGTAAAAGACACAATGCCATTAATCCCCCTCAAAATACTCCCCCCACACACACACACACACATGTATTTTGAACACACTTATCCCATTGTTCTTGCCACTTTCTGAGGCAGTTCTGGAAGTCCTCTTTTGTGAGTGTCTTTAGCAGTGCTGTCATGGCTG
>NW_017731408.1:294862-297362 GCF_001890085.2 Hipposideros armiger | reverse complement strand
CCTCTGTTTGAAATGTTCTTTCTCTACTCTTTCCATAGCAGTGTTCTTCTGATGCTTTCCTCTCATCTTAAACTTCATCTCAGGAAGGCTGTCCCTGACCACCTATAATGGTTAATTTTGTGTCAACTTGACTCTATCACAAGATGCTCAGATATTTGACTAAACTATATTTCTTGGTGTGTCTGTAACAGTGTCTCTGGATGACAATAGCATTTGAATAGGTAGACACAGTAAGACAAATTACCCTCCTCAGTGTGGGTGGGTATCATCTAATCCATTGAGGGCCTGAATTGGTGAACAAAAGGTGAAAGAAGGAAGAATTCACCCAATTTCTTCAGTCTGCATGACTGACTGACTGAACTGATTGAGCTGGGACCTGGGTCTTCTCCTGCCCTTCAACTGAGACTTAGTACATCAGCTCCCCCTGGTTCTCAGGCCACGTACTCAGGCTCCACCGCACCGCTGGCTTTCCTAGGTCTCCAGCTTCTGGAGAGCAGATAGTGGAACTTCTCATCCTGCATGATACTGTGACCCAGTTCCTCGTACTAAATCGCAGTCTGTCTGTGTCTCTGTTTCTCCTTTTTTCCTTCTGTTTCTCTAGAGAACCTTGACTAATATACCCCTATCTAAAGTACTTTGGCATTTGTAATGGTTTAAATCAGCTCTGTTTGTTTCTTTAATAGCATTTCTTACAGTATATAATTCTTTATTTATTTGTGTGTGTTTTTTTTTCTTTTTTCTTGTCCTTTTTTTCTCTTCCTGTTTTTTGCTCTTTCCCTCCCACTGGAATATAAGATCCATAACATTGTCCTCCATCCTGTTCTAATACCAGCATTATTCCTGGGGTAAAGGAGGCACTCAAGAAGTATCTTTTTTTTTTTTTAATTGGCCTGGGGTTTTTTTTTGTTGTTGTTTTGGGGTTTTTTTGGGTGTTTTGGGGGTTTTTTTGGTTGCTTGTTTTGGTTATTTTGTTATTTTCTATTTCATTATCATTTTTAGTTTTTAATATAGGCATAGATATATCTTCCAACAATTATAGAAAAACTATAATGTGAAGCTTCTAAAGCAAAGTATGAAGTTCTAAGTGGGACGTATAACACTTAACCAGAAAGATCAGAGAAGGTTTCGTGAGGCAGATTTAAGTTTTGTTTTGAAGTATGTGTGAAAGAAGAGGAGAAAGGTATGATGGGGAAAGAGACTCACTCACATGGGTAAAGCAGAGAATATTGAGGAAAATTCCGAGGGGCAAGTGTAGACGGAAAATAAGGCACTTAAAAAAGAAGAGGAAAAAAAAAGAAAAAAAAAAAGGAAGAGGAAAGGAATGGAGCAGTAATGTGGAACCATATAACAAAAGGCCGTCTGTGCTGTATTTCGGAATCTTGACTTTATTCTACAAGAAATAAGGTCATATTTAATGATTTTCAGCAGAGATTGAGACATGAAGTGAGTTGTATCAACAGACGGTCCAGCCAACAGTATATACTTTAAAGGGATGAAATTGATTAAATGATGTATAATTTTTTTTCTAAATATGTTAGCTGCCAAAGTCCTAAATTGTCCTACAGAACTTTTAGCTAAAATCCAATCCAAAACCTGAGGCAATTATTCTACCCTACAAACTAGAAATATGACACCGTTTCTATTTCTTGAAGCAGACAGACCAGGGATATTCCCAAGAAGAACCTTATTTTCCCTGGAATTCATTTCCTCCTCCATAACATGGGTGGGATTGGGTACTAAATGTAAACATTATGATTTGTCAGCTTTTTTTCTTAGGCAATAGCGTAATTTGCCTAAATGAAGCGTGAGTTGTAGAAAATTATTTCCCTCCACTTTAAGGTTTTAGGACCTAACTGGAGGAAAACACATTGTAGTTAAAATAAAGGAAATGCTGGCCACTATTCTAAATAATTGATTAATTTAAGGGAAATAATCTCTACATACAGAAACCATTCACCTGTGAGTTTCAAGTTCATGAATAGCAATTTGTTATGTCCCATTTTGATTAAGCTGTCTCAAGAAATGCAGATAGCACTTTTCCCCAAAAGGGACATGTTAAGTTTTCTCTATTGGTGTCAGATGAGTTCTACTGCAGTTTCCAGTGTAAAAGTCATCTCACCTTTGTGAAATCTGTTTACCTGATGGCAGGATACCTGAAGGCTTGGAGCAGTAATGGCAATGCTAAAGCTATAGATCCTCTCAACCAGAAAGATTTTGCCCCATGGTGCTCTTTTCTGAGGACAGATATAAATCCAAGAGGAAAACAGCTACTCTAGTGCAGACACAATATTACACTTGTAACAGCAGTCCATGGGAGAAAAAACAAACAACAAACAAAAAATCTTGTATTGATCTCTTAATATTTAGACCATTTCTGTTTATTACCACTTTTGGAAGGATATTTTTAGTTTCACCTTCCTGTTGACCCTCATTATAGCTGTTGCTGCACTTGCTTTCACCCATAACTAAACTCATAGCATCATAAGATGATTTTTTTGAT
>NW_017731408.1:286265-290550 GCF_001890085.2 Hipposideros armiger | reverse complement strand
TCAGCTCTTGGAGAATATCACCCAGATGTAATGCCTGGTTTTTATGAAGAAAGATGTTGAATCATGAAAACAATGTTTGCAGCTGCATCTAATGGGGGCTGTGAGAGCAGTTAGAGCCAGTTGCATTTCACAAGACTCCACAGATTAGACACAACAGATTCGTGCTCAGGTCTCAGTGGGACTTTCGCCATATCTTGTAGAACATATAGTGTGTGGTTCCGTAGCAGCACAAATGTCAGGGCAGGGACAATTGCATCACAATTGATGGCTTTAATCATAGAAAATCTAGGGGTCCTACTTTATATGTAAAGACGCAGTGGGAGAGTTGAATGTTTGACCATATTGTCGTGAACAGAACATGACTAGACTGTGAAATTATTATAGTTTCTAACTTGGGGCCAAGTTAGCAATTTAGAAAAGTATATATAGGTGATACTTTCTTGGCAATTAATTGACAATCACTTTCTCTGGAGACTTTTCAGACGAGATTGGCGCGTTCAGGGTGATATGGCCATAGACTTTTCTGGAGACTTTTCAAAATGGATGTCCCTAGGCAAGATGTGACTTTTCTTTTTGTTTTTCCCTATTAAATTCCATAGCTATTAGCCTGGGTTCTTTGATTATTGGCCCCACCATTCATCCCAAATCATTAAGTATTTGGGTTCATGCTGATCAGACCAATACCACTATTATGAATTGACAATGAATTGTACCAAGAGAATGCACAAAAGGAAGCATACATTTAAAGTCCAAATTCCTGATAAGTTTAAATAAATTTATTTTTAAGTCATAAAGATAGTATGTGTTTATTATAGACTAACTAGAAACTTTTATAAAATGTTTAAAAGAAAATAGAAATACCCATAAATCAGAATAGATATTCCTTATATTTTAGTATATTGCCTTTTTCTTATATTTTAATTTATTACAGTGACATTGANAAACCTACTTACAACAAACCTCGGGGGACTTGGGAAAGATGGCAGCGTCTCATTGGCCAGACACAGGTTTGCCCACCCTCTGATGCCATGTCAGTATACAATAGTAATAATGCTGGTGGCAGTGAACCTGAACATTGAATTACAATTGAATTTCAATCACAGCCATCATTAAAACAGAACTTGCTGACTGTTATACTCATGTGTCCTAAGCCACAGTGGCTCAGGCTTTATTCTCAATCCAGGTTAAGACTCAAACTAAAAAGGACCCTATTACCTATCGTAGTTTTTGTGTCCCATCATTTTTCTTCAGAGCCTTAGCAATTCCTCCTTTATTGTCAGTGAAAATGTTAGCTCCCCACTATACTATTTAGTTCCCCATTAGGGGACGTGTAGAAAAAAAAGCATTTGCTCTTTGACACTTTTTAAAATATCAACTCGTGATTCTCAGTATTGGCAGACAAAGAAACAAATAGTTGCTGAAGCCATTCACAAGTTTTTGCCCATTTGAATGAGTCACAAGTTTAGGTGGCCCTCTGCTGCAGGAGGTAGAAAGAAATGGAGGTCTTAATGATGAGCATAAGCTGCGGTCATACATCATTTTCACAAAGGAAAAACCCATTCTTCAGAAGCAGATGGAAGTTCAAATCTTGTGCCAACTAGGGTTGAAAGGAAGAAGCTAGAACAAGCAGACTCCACAGGATGAACTATGAACCCAACTCAAAGTGGGCTCATCTCGAAGGTATCTTTGAAGAGTCAGTTTGTCTTTGACAAGTTCGGTTTCCGTTGCGGTTAGGATTAGAATGTATTCTGTCCTGGTGTCATAGCTTAAGGGCAAGAGGCAGTAGTGCCCATTTGAGAAAACTGTTAACTTTTTTGTACTAAAAAATAAATATGCCTGAGTGCAACAACGGGCCACCTCATTTCAAGTCCAGTGTAGAGGCTGCTTGGCTAAGTTGACTCTGAAGAGTTTGCTCTGGTACAACATAGTTTTGGAACTAGTGTAGGATTTCCTTTATCATCTACAGATTTCTATGCTGAATATTCTCAGTGCTGCTGGGGAGTACATGCAATTCTGAGAAGAAACAGTGCCAATCAATAAGCAATATGGTTTGAGGCTTAAAAAAAAATGTGAAACTGTAAAGCAAAGATCAAAACTGCAAATAACTGTGGGGCCCAGCAGAAGAGGAAGAAGCCAGGTATGAGTGTGTCTGATGGTGTTGTGGAAGTGGCGTGTCCCACAGAGACCACCAGGCCTCTCACACTCGGACTGGCTCCAGCAGCTGCCTCTCTAGATAATTACTGCCATGTGAGATGCGTTGTTGATATAGAAGAAAAAAGCAAACAAAAATAAAACCTCCTGACATTTTAGCATTCTACGTTATTTTTCTATTTCTGCCTAACAAATTACCAGAAACTTGGTGTATTACTTTCCTAAAGCTGCCATAACAAATTACCACAAACTTGGAGACTTAAAACAACAGAAATTTATTCTCTCACAGTTCTCTAGAGGCCAAGCCCAGAATGAAGGTGTCAGCAGGGTTGGTTTGCTTTCCAGATTCTCAGGGTGGAACTATTCAGTGACGACCTCCTAACTTCAGGTGACGGCCAGCAACCTGTGGTGTTCCTTGATGTGCGGACTATACAACTCCAGTCTCTGTCTCCATCTTCCCCTGGCCTCCTTCTTTCTGTCTCTCTGTGTCTTCACCTTTTTTGCCTACCCTCATTCATGATGACCTTATCTCGAGATCCTTACCTTAATTATATCTGCAGAGACACTATTAATATTTCCAAAAGAGATCAAATATGTTCCTGTGAACGTATCTTTTGGTGGCCACAGTTTAGCCCAGTATACTTGGCAACTTCAGTACAAATTTATTATGTCATAGCTTCTGTGGGTCAGGAATCCCACATGAGCTAGCTGAGTCTTCTGTTTGGTATCTCAGGCTGAAATCAAGGTGTCAGCTGGGACAGCACACTAATCTGAGGCTCTGGGTCCTCTTCCAAGGTCACTACTTACTGAAGTCAGTTTCTTGAGGGTATATNGTGGATTCGCAGAGCCAAACAATTTTGCAACCATTTTCAGAACCACACTCAGTCTATTTAATAGTAAAGAATTCAAAATATCCATGTTTGTTTTCTCACAGAAAAAGAGGCTCAGTCTTCCTGGTCACGATGCCTCTCCCGAATTCTGCCGTTAAGCATCCCCGAGAGGAGAGCGCAGGAGTCTGTGGTCTCAATTCTGTGTTCCAAAATTCTAGCAGCTTCTTCTGTGAAATGATATCTTCTTCTAAGTAGTTAGTTTCAAGTGAAGGCTAAAATTTATGAACTGCATTTCTTTCAAGAGAGAGTCTGTCTTTATATTGTATTTGTTTGGTTTATCGTCAGTCTGCTCTTTTGAATGTAAGTCCCAGGAGAGCAGGGCCTTTGTTTCTAGTGCCTAAAACAGGGAGAGTTTGGCAAATCATGAGTTATCAACAAATGTTTGTTAAATAATTAGCCAGAATATGGAGTTAAATATTAACACTAACTATAAACATAATTTTCTTTATGTAACCTGGGAACTAAAGTTTCCCTTAACTGGACTCTCTGGCATGGTTATAAAATATACAGTTTGGAAATGGAAAGCAGAGAAATTAATTCCATGATTTTCATCTGAAAAGTGTAATTTAAATGGACTTCTGAGATCAGATTTATTTTTAGATAAAATGCCATGAACTCCATCTCATTATATTGATTGGCTTCTTTGGCCAACTAGTGTCTGAAATGGTATAAATCAAATGCATTAGCCAGGTTCATTCATTCAACAAATTAGTGTTAGCACCCGCTCTATGAAAGGCTCTTTGCTAAGTATTAGGCACATAAAGCTAGGAAAAAAAAAAAAAAAGATGTGGTCGTCTCCCTAGCGTAGCTCCTGGCCTAAAGGAGATTTAATCCATTAGATTGTAGCAGCACATGATTACTATGATAAACACTCATGCAGAGTGCTACCTGAGCTGGAGGCACCTAATGATTTGGGGGGACCAGAGAATGCTTCCTTAAGGAATTGATACTGGACCTATATCTTGAATGATTGCTAGAAATTGCTGAGATGAAGCAATGGAGAAGGACACTTTAGGCAGAAGGGACTCTATGCTGAAGGCAGAGTGGCCTGCAAACTCCTAATGCAATATGAATGCTGCAGGTACTTCCCTGTGACTGGAAAAAGATCGGCCCCAATAAGAGAAAGGGGATAGGCTCATGGCTCCATTGTGCCGGCCTTCACCATCTTCCATAATCATCTTACAGAGCCAAAGTGGGGCTCTGATCGCACAGATAAATAGACACATTCCTGCTTTTGTTTGTGT
>NW_017731408.1:281614-283800 GCF_001890085.2 Hipposideros armiger | reverse complement strand
GATTAAGAAGTACAAAATAGTGGCTACAAAATAGTCATGGGGATGGAAAGTACAGCATAGGGAATATAGCCAATAATATTGTAATAACTGTATAGTAACAGGTGGGTACTAGATTAATCAGGGGGATCACTTCTTAAATTATATAAATGTCCAACCACTAGTCTATACATCTGAAACTAATATAAAATGATATTGAATGCCAATTATAATTGAAAAAAAGAATAAATTTTTATTAAGAAATTTAAAAATTAATATAAAGCATTTCTCCACTATCTTCAATATAAGTATCCTTGTTATAAATAGCTACATACGTATGTAATAGAATAATACCTTTTAAAATATCCTTTTGGGTTAACACTTCTTTAAGCATTCATGAGATTTCTAAATAGGATAATTTAATTTTTTGTCGTGGCATGCATTCTTACCTCCGATACATTTATATTTGGACCGAAGCAATATCATCAATTGTTTTTGTTTTCTTTAAATGCAGGAAGAGTTGGAAGGAAAAGCTTCCTCTCTCTCTGCCAGATAGGTGCTTTTGTACTAAAAGACATTTGTTGAGGCATCTGTAAAGTCTTATGTTTAATTAAGTGCATTTTCGTCACAATGAGTAAAACAACAGAGGCAGGGTTTTTCAACCTAAGGAAAAGTAAGAAAATAATAAATAAAAACAGAAACATAAAAGCTGGTCTTCTATCCACCCACTTCGGCAGAGAACTAAAACAAACAATGACAACTAATTAGTGTTGGCCCTGGTACTGTTGTAAGAAGCCAAAAACGAAACACCCACAAAAGAAAATGGTTCCTTGTTCACTGCATCTAGCTTGTTTTTCTTTTGAATAATGAATACATACGATTCAGAAGATAATGCAAAAAATATGAACGTGGAGTGGGGTTGTAACAAGAAAATGTTTCAACTCGTCCTTACTCCACAACCACACCTGTAAAATTTTTAATTGAAAAGTTTAGATTGTTCTTCTACGATTTTCCAAAATGAATATTTGACACCTACCTTTATCAAGTGATTTGGCAAAATGAAGACATTTTTGAAATAAACTTTAAAAAGAAAGGACATGTTATCTAACTCTTCTGTGTGACATCATACAACGTTAATTAATTTGCTGTTGTCTTGAGGCAANTTATACTTATGTGCAGTGATCCAGTGGTTGTTTTTTTATTTTTAATGGAAAAACTCTAATGATAAGGAGATATTGGACCACAACCTAAAGTCCTTGAGAGTGTGAGCCCAGAAGACAAAAGGACTCAACTATACAATTCCAGGCAGAGAAAGCACATCAAGTGCAAAGGCCCTGAGGTGGGACATTTCCTGGAATGGTTGAAAAACCATTTTTTTATTTGGAGCAGGGAGCCACATCATGAAGGGGTTTGCAGCCATTGAAAGGATATGGCTTTTACTCTGAGTGAAGAAGACAGCCTTGAAGAATTTTGAAGTGAAGTGATGTGCTAATACTTACCTTAACATTGTATTAGTTTGGCTGTCATATGGAAAACAGACCACAGAAGAGCAACAGCGAATGCAGAGACTAGCTAGGAGGACATTTCAGTAATTCATGCTGAAATGTGGGTAGCTGATGAGTAGTCAGATTCTGGATATATTTTTAAAGAAGCGCGGACAAAATTGGGGATGGTTAGATACAAAGTTCGAAAAACAAAGGAGTCAGAAAAAGTAGAGAACCATATGATTTCACTGATATGTGGTATATAAAACTGAAAACAATAAGGGAACAAGACCAACAAATAAAGAAACAAAACCTCATAGGCACAGATAATAGTTTAGTGGTTACCAGAGAATAAGGGGGGAGGGGGATGGTAGATGAGGGTAAAGGGGATCAAATATATGGTGATGGAAGGAGAACTGACTCTGGGTGGTGAACATGCAATGTGATATATAGATGATGTATTACAGAATTGTACACTTGAAACCTGTGTAACTTTACTAACCATTGTCATCCCAAAAAACTTTAATTAAAAAAAGAAAAACAATGGAGTCAAGAATTTCTCCAAGTTTGGGAGCCCACACAACTGTAATGAGGGTGTTTTCATTAACAAGATGGGGAGACTGTGAAAAATGTTGTCACTTTTTATAGATGTTATATTTGCATACCTGTAAAAATCAAGATGACCAATGGAAAACTGATAACCAGACAACTCCATCAGGTGATATA
>NW_017731408.1:273907-278044 GCF_001890085.2 Hipposideros armiger | reverse complement strand
TGATCCGCCATGAGCAGCTGTCCAATGGCTGGTGACCAACTGCCTCAGCCCGGAAGAGCGCAATGATAATACCAACATGGGCCAATGAGACGATGTCCGGCACAACTAGACTGAAGAACAAAAGGACAGCAACTTGTCTGTTCCCCTTCCCCGATTGTCTAGCACTGTTCCCCTGCTCCAATTCCCCAATAAAATCTTTAATAAATAAATAAACCAAAACTTCTTCATGAATATAATCTATAATTATAAGGTATTATTTTATTCTATGGATGTACTATAATTTGTTCATTTTCCTTTCGGGGGACATTAATTTATTTTTCAGACTACTTTTATCAGTATTATCAGTTTATCAGGACATCAGAAAAAAAGGTTCTTTTGCGTGAATTTGTAGGAAGAACTGAAAACAGAATCCAATTTTAGAAAGACATTGCTCTTTTGATAATTGATAAAAAAAAACATTTAATAGATCCTTTGGTTTAAAAGGAAGGATAGGTGTTTGGCAAAATTTAAATGGGAGATGTCAAAATTAAGGAATCTAAACTGCTCTGCCAAATAAAGTAAAAGATTATTTTAGCGCCTACATTTTCCCTGGTATTTCAGAGGTTATGAATGTCTACTTGATCAGCTTGGTGCCAGGACACAAGTTGCAGCCCAGACCAGGACAGAGATTTTAATTACACTGTTTTGAGACGGTTCTGTTTCTTCCAGACGCTCTTGTTTAGAACAGCTTTCAGAAGAAAAGAATCAAAGAGGGTTTTTTTTTTCTTTTTTTTAATGCAATGTCTAAATAGAAGGGGAAAAAAAAAACCACAAGAAAACAATATTCTTTTTTTGGAAACATTTTTTTTGGTCAAAATCTGTATGGTAATAAAAGATAATGTAGACAATTTTGTTTTAGCAAGAACAATTGTCAAAAATTTAACAACTTTGAACATTCATAAATCATTTCAATTCCCTGAGGCTTTTATAAGTTTTGATTGTTCAAAGATAAGAAAGATCTGGCTCAACTCTAGAGACACTTGGTGTTTTGTATTTTGTTTTGTGTCTGAATGATAGATGTGTGAACATGGGTGGTTACTACAAGTCCCTTATTATGCATTTGGACACATGAATGGGATTTAACAAATTGTCTTGCACAGGATGGGCAAATTCCCATGAGGCCAGTCCAGAAATTAAGTTTCCCAGGATGCCAGCTCATAACTGTTCAACCTACCTCTGCATACACAGAATCAGGTTACTCCGTGGAAGAGAGGCAAACCTCAGTTTACTCTCTCAATCATTTTTGGGTCTGTGATTTAGCACCAAAAGAAGTGATCCAAATAAATCTGGATAAATCTAGATTTTTCTTTCTTAATATACATCCTTCCACTCACCACTTCCAACAATCCTTCAACCTCTTCGTTCCCTTGAGATTCAGACACCTCAAATGTCATTTACACAAGAGGAGCCTGCCTTTCTCATTTAAAAACAAATGTGCTTATTAATCTGTTAATAATCTCCAGGCTATGCAGTCTTGTAAGCTATCATGTTCTCTTTGCTTTTGCAGTATGAATCAGGGAATATATCCCCCAAGTTTGCATAGAAGTAGTTTCTTCTAGCTTCTCTTACCCATTTTGTACAAAACTCAATAATGATTGAAACTCACTGTCAACTATAATTAAAGATATAGTCAAAGATATATGGTCATGGGATGTGGAATACAGCATAGGGAATATAGTCAATGGTATAGTAGCAGCTATGCACAATGTCAGAGGGGTAGTACAATGGGGGGGAGTTATGCCTTTTGAGGGGTGTAATGTCTAATTATTACATTGCTTTGTACACCTGGAACAAATAAATAGTGTTTGAAACTCTCATGTAATTTACTCTCCAGCCCACCAGAGTTGACTGTTCATATGTTCTTAGGCTGCCATGTCTGTCTTCACATCATTCTCATCTAAATCTAAATATATTTCTGGTAAAGATGAGGATGATATCCACATTTCCAAAGCCATGAAAAGTCGTACCCATAGAAGAGCAAGAAGTAGAATTACTTTTGATACAGAATACCTGACATGGAAAATGTCTTATCCTCTCATTTGCATATTGTGTGTTCCAAATAATTGAATGTTTTACCTCTGGTGTGCAAGGCCTTGTTAAAAGCCACCACTGAGATATTTAATCTGATAAGAATGAATACAACTATTAAGGTTCCTNTTCTTAGTGGTGTCTTTTGATAGCAAAAGTTTCAAATTTTTATAAAGTATAATTTAAATGTTGATAAATCTACCCCTGGATTGCAAAGTATCGCTAGCATTTTCTTCTAGAAATTTTATAGTTTTAACTTTTATGTGTATATCTGCAAGCCATTTTGAATTGATTTTGAGGTTGAGACAGTTACACTAGAAAGCCATCCTTCCGTCAATCTCTGTACAAAGTGCAACAAAGGGAATCTAATTATCTTAAACTTTGAGTTATCTCATAGGCAAAAAAAAAATACAGAAAATAACCAGCTACACAAACTTGGTCTAGAAAAATAAAAATTAATCATATTAGCTAATGCAATTACCATCACTGTTGCGTTTTCTTTATGACATTACACCAAAATCTTGTTATCTTTCAAAGCCCAGTTCAGATCCTGCTTGCACTATGAATTTTTCTTTGATCAACAAATTTGAGAAGGAATCATACCTTCCCCTAAACTCCAACACACTTTATCCCTGTGCTTCTTCAGACACGCCCTTTTCTACCTTCCAGTGAAGTTATTTGATATTTGTTTTATTTCCTTACAGAAGAAAAGCTCCTTGAGGGCAGGGCCCTTGTATTATTTATTTTGGAACCTTCAGGACCTGGCAGAGGATATAGTTTAATTTTTGTTGGATGCATGGATATAGTGGTAATTGATATTCTGTGGATGACAACAGCTGGTATTTGGGAAAACAAATCTGCATTTCATTCTGGATTTCACAATTCAACTCTTACTTACATTCTTTAAATAAGAAAATAATTTATCAACCACAGGGATAACATCTGAGTATTTAGAGCAAGTTGCTCATAGTTAATACTTAGAAATGAAAACGACTGTATAGCCATGTGAACAAGGAGTCAGCCTTTATAGCATACACAGCTTTAAGCGCCCTCCCCACCCCACACACACATCCTTGAAAATCACGGTAGTCAATAGCAACCAATTAATGAACATTTACTTTCAACAAAGCTCTGTTCTAAGTATTCTATGCATATTATTTTCCCTTCAGTCCTCAAAATAATCTTATGAAGTAAATAGTATAATCCCCCCTTTATTTCTGAGAAAATGGATGCTTAAAGAGATGAAATGATAAGCCCACAGTCACATAACCAGTTAGTGGTAGACTCTGGATTTGAACTCAGGCCATCTAACTCCAGAGCCTGCGCCCTTAACCATTTTCCAAGATGCTCTCATATCGCTGTCATGTAACTACCTGGCAATCACACTTACTACACTTACTAATTAAGCCTGATGGGCCATTACTCTGTTATTTTAGGTTGGTCACATAGTATTTTAAATATTTGCTGCATATATCTGGCCCTGTGGAAACAGTTTCTTCTTCTTAATAAAATTAAATTTAATTATTGAGGTATACTTCAGTTACATTACCGTCTATATTGAAAAATATTTAACAATTTTTTTAATAAAATAAATCCTGTAACATGACATGTTTTTCTGTGTTCAAGTCTAAACTTTACTCCTTTCCTGAAACAATCCTGCTACCTTTGTGATGGAAGTTTCCTTTAAAGTTAGTCTTATCAGGGCCTAACAAGAACTAAAGGCTATTTTTCTTTGTGTCTATCAGACATAAGGTATATAGCTCAGGGTGCAGAAGGAGAGGAGTTCGCCATCTCAAACTGTGGGTTAGAGTGAGCCATCAAATACGTGTTTATTAGAAAAACTCTTTACTATCTTCTTCTTCAGACCTGTGGACTCAAGGGGGAGGGGAAACGGAAACTTCATCTCAAATCAGATATCCCAAGTTTAGCAGCACACTTATTTTCTTAATGAAAAGGGAAAAAAAAGCGGGTGGGGGGAAGGGACCTCATGCTTTATTTATTGCTAAAGGCATTTGAATAGCTTGAGAAATTGTACATATCTATCATCCAATAATAGGTCAATTAGACTAT
>NW_017731408.1:255855-267472 GCF_001890085.2 Hipposideros armiger | reverse complement strand
ATATATATATATATATATATATATATATATAAAATTGGACTCACTCACTCTTCACTGCTGTTTAGTGTGCTTGAGACTCAAACTGTATTCCTTAGGAAGATGACTGAGAATCATTAAAATGCAGATCTAAAAGAGTATTTAGAGGTCATCTAGTCCCTTACTGTGCAGCTGCTCAGCAATGGAGCCTGCAGAGGTAGCTGCACTAGACTTCAATACCCCTGACTCCTGGTCAAGGTCTCTCACCAGGGTCTTCACATGGTAATATCACAAACATTTCAGACTCTGATTTCCTAAGGAAATCAGAGAATAATTCTAGTTTTGTTCATTCACATTAAATTTGGATGAGAGTCAATGCTATCTCTTCATTACCGGCATTCCCAGACATTTTGGTGAAATCAATAAGGTTCATTTATAGAGAAGGAGAAGGAACTGCTATCTTCATGGCTGATTTCCTTGTGTGCATGATGCTTTGGGGTCTTTGGTTTTCTCACCTCTCCTTTGAGTGGGTAACACCTATACTTGGGTACTTCCTTCATCAAGGTTCCATACCCTCATGCCTATGGGCATGGAGTTCCACCTCATATATCAATGTCAGTCCTTGACCTGGGTCCATGTGACATGCTTACTCAACATGGAAGTCTTTAAGAATGCCAATGATGAGCAAGGTTATGTTAAAAGAATATTTTTTCAACTAGCCCAAATGCCCCGTAGTTCAGTTGGTTCCTGTTATAAATAAAGGAATTAAAATATACTTAGGAACTCGAATTTTCAAAGTGTACAATATGAGAAATGAAATCTAGCACAGTAAGGAAAAAGCACAAAAGAACGACGATACATAAATTATATCTTTGCTATTTTAAAATTTGTCTGTGAAGCAGTGCAATATCTTTGTTCCCCTCTTCCTCATTCAAAACATTTTCTATACTCATTCTGTACTCATTCCAATCTTAAATGTGCCCTGATAAACCTTCTATTCTCATTTCTGTCTCTCTCGGTCTCTTGCTTTCTTGAACTCTCCTTCTCTCATTACGTATCTACATGCAAAAGTTCTCTGCCACATGGCACTGTAGTGGCTTATAAATTCTCCCTGAGTAAGACTTTCAGGTCAGGCTTCTCAGGCTCCAATCCAGACAAGCAGAGAAGGCAGCTGAGTTTTCCAAATATCTGCCTCCACATGGCTGACATTCTCAACTTCCAACAGGGTCAGCCGGTTACCAGGAAATGTCTCCCATCAGTTCTCCTCACTTCCCTCAGTTCCTCCTGATGTTGTTTTTATAGACTAGCCAGATTTTCAGCTTTAGGAACATGTGTGACCTAAAGAAAAGCTGGGCCTGTGTTCAATTGCGTATCCCATCCTTTCGCTGATCTCACGTCTCTCCTGACAACTCGACAACCATCCTCATTTCCTCTTTCCAAAAGAGCCTGATCACTGCAACCCAGGGCCAAGCTAGGGTCTGCCTGGGTGGTATGTCAGAGCTCATATCCTTGTCCCAGAGAGGAGGCAGACACAGATTTCTCTATAGAAGTTAAAAGTTTCCTTTAGCTTCTCTGCAGGAACAACTGTCATCCTAACCCATACCAGAAGATTCAGGGAAGATTTTGGCCCTCCCAAGGCAAATAAAAAATTTATAAAACATTCCTCCCAGGCAGTCTAAGCATTGCAGACTCCCCCAAGCCACATTTTTCAACTACTGTCAATCAGTGCCCAGGGTAGCCTGTTCTTTTTAAGGAAAAACAATGAATGAACGAAGAGGAAAGGGCAGAATCTGCAACCTGCCAAAGAATGAAGACACTGTTTAGAATTTCTTAATAAGGAGAAATAAATGAAAGCAATTCACTGAGTGTTTTCTGTATGTCACCATTGATGAGGTTTTATGGGTGTGATATCATAATTTGGCTATCTCTGACCTGCCCCTCCTGGCCATTCTAAATTTTGCAGACGTTATGCAGACATCTTGCCAGCTAAGAGCTAAATGCCAAAGGCCTGCTTTATTTGGGCAGAAATCAAAGGCCCTGTGGGTTTAAGGAAAGGCAGGCACAGTTACTTTCCCCAGCTCCACACTGCTTGGCTGTGGCTAGAATCTGTTTGTAAATATAGCTGGAGTTTGAACTAGCCTCCCCCGCCCTGAAGACAAATGAATTTCTAAGCATGTTTGTACTTGCAAATGCATAGTGTTATGCACTTCATGCCACCTTAATCCCTATTAAACTAATCTGAAGTCATGTCAGACCAGCCTTCCATAGTCAAATGGATTAGACAAGCCAATTGATCAAATATAGGAAAAACCTAAGTGCTTTGCCTGTCTGGCACCAATGCATTGAAAGCATCGTTTTCACACCAATATTTGTTCTTTTCCATTCTTTTGGTCTTTAGCATATTCACAAATAATATCAGTTCCTAGAGAATGATGACTAAAAAAACTAAGGCAGAGTCAGAAATTTATATATTTCTCCAACACATATGAGGAAAATAAAAATATTATAAAACCCTTAACTGAGTTTTAAAGAACTACTGACATCTCATGAAAAAAAAATTGGAAAATATTCAACTTAAAACAATTTGGCATCTACCCTTATATTTTCGTTTATTCTTGCTATGCAGGACAATGGAAATCTGCAGGGATTTGGCAAGGGTGGTGGTGATTGAATCCAAATAATACAATATTTTTACAGTAGTTCCTTTGTGTTTTTGTTTTGCCTTGACTGTTTCCCTATATATTAATGCCAGCACTCAGAGGACAATAATAAACCATTTATTAGATTCATAAACTACAAATGACATTACCAGTGATAGGAATGTGTAAGTGTCAAAGCAATATGTGCCTCACCACATCTCAAATTAAAATTTTATATATATGGCTTTTGGACTTTTATTTAAAAGAATGTTGTCCTCAACTCTGCCTCATATTAGCTCCTGCCACCTGATTTTTTTTTTTCCTGGCCTCCAACCTCTAAGCTGTCTGTCCTTCAGCCAGTTCAGCGCGCTGACAAAATATTTAACTGCTGCATCACCAACTTCTCCCAAGTCCACTCATGAGGATTCTACTGCCTTTCAGATTAAAACTGTATTTTGTGAGTAACTACATGTGGGTATATACTCACTGCTGTCAACTCCATTCTCTAACTTATTTCTAACGCCCCTTTTTACCATCTGTCCTCCTTTTCTACACTCATTCTCAAAGGAAAGCTTCCATACCTTATTATGGGTTTTGTTATTGACTTTCCAGAATGTAAGATCTTTGAAATGACTGGCAAACCAGGCAATATAGACGATCAAAATTTTGGGGGAGGGAGGAAGGGAGAAAGTATCAACAATCAGTAATTTAAATAGCCAAAGAAAATGATTCTTGAGACAATTGTTAAATTCACAGATCCACCCCCCCCAAAAAAAATTTAGAAAAAAACAACATGAAATGGTTAAAGTGCAAACCCCAAGTAAGGCCGCTAGTGACAGCTTTAACAGAGCTGCTGCTGACAAAGAAGCTGTTGAATAGCGGAACCTAGGAGGCGCTTGAAGAATACTGGCATTTTACATATTTTACATGCTGCAGGAAGCCCTGTTGAGGTGGCACTCTTCTGCATAGAAGTTTTATTATTTTTGCAAAAAGTTAAGAAGAGATTTGAAATCACTCCCATCACTTCTGTGTGTAGACCAAGAAGATGCTCCTGGGTAGCTGTGCCAGCCGTATTTGGCAGGGCAGGCTCTGCACGAAAGCTGTGCCCTTCCCGTTTCAGCATTTGTGCGGCAGTAGAAATAGCTACAGCTGGAGGACTTTTGGTGATGAAAACTATACTTGAAAGCCTGATCCTGGAGCAATTATTGCGGGATACTTAGACTTCTCAGCCGTGGATCTATCAGGCAGGCAACATGGAAAGGGTGAGGGTAGATCTGGTTGGGACACACTTGATAAAAGACTCGGAAAAGGGTGAGCGAATGGCAGGCCAGGGAAGAGAAGAAGTCTGGTTCAGCGCCTATCAGATACCCCTTCCTTTGCCAGTCCTGCCTAAGGGATTCACAATACTCGTATCGTGATAAAGAATGTTGGCCATTAACACAAGAATCATGTATTTACCTCTTTATTATTTGAAGTTGTAATTAGTTTTTAGTAAACCATGTTGGGTTCTTTCTGTTTGGCTGGTTCAGGTTTCAACTTTTTGTTTTCAGCGCCCCTTTAAAGCCCGGCTTCACATAGACTCCTTTCCTAGGTTTAAAGAGGATGAGAGAGGAAACTATTGGTTGTCAGAAAAGTCATGACATAATTTTTTCTGTGTTTTTTCGTTGCAAAAATGCGTCATCACTTTTCTGACAACCCAATACTTGGTTTCGAATTCTGATTCTGCTACCTACAGTCTATTAAACCTTATAAAAATAATTGAAGCTTTGTAAGCCCCAGATTCCATGAAATTGAGATAATAATAGAACCTGCCTCATACAGTTGTTTGAGAAATAGATGACATAAAACATGTAAAGTTCCAAGCATCATGCCTAGAACAAAAGTGAATGTTCATTCATTGATGGGGCAGATATTTATTGAGTCTCTTCTGCGAGGTAGATACTGGGCTAGGAACTAAGCTTGGAATAATGAACCAGACATGCTGTCTGACTTGACAGAGCCTGCTAATTAGAGATGGTAATTGTAGCTTTGGGGAGAAATGAAGTTTCCTAGCGAGAGAATCTGGCATGAGAAAAGACGTTAATTTTTTTCGCACTATGAAGATCAAGAAGCCATTTGAAAAGGCTGGAACCATAATGAGCATATGACTTGGGGCGTGACACAGGGAGGGCCCAGTGGTCAGATAGGCACCATGCTTTGTTTTGTGCTTTGTGGTCATGGTCTTGAAATTCTTACAAAATTCTAGTTTTGTCTTTGAACTTGTATTTGGAAAGTGAAGTCTCATAGGACAATGGAGCATACACGAGAGCATAGGAGACAGGTTCAATATATGTTTTGTCATTCCTTGCTGCGGCATTCACATAGAGTGTGATGCTTCATGAACACAGAATTCTCGTGGACTCACAATGTGTAGGAGTTCAGTGAAACTCAAAGCAAGCGCGAGCTAAGCATGTAATGCTAATGTCTTCAGCTGAGCCAGCTGACAGCGCTGATAGACCACACTTTCTGTGGGAACCGGCATTTGCTTCAAGTGCAGAAGAAGACAGCTCCATTCTAAGAAACACAACAAGCCAAGGAAACGGAAACTTACTGTATCTTTTCTTACTTGCGTTGCTTCCCTGTATTAGCCAGCCATTTAGGCTGAAAATGATGACATAGCAGGAAGGAAATATAACGCATAGTTCCTTTTCCTTTCAATCCTCCTTACTCATAAGTAATCCAAAAGTAGCGTATTGGTAGAATGTGATTGTATTACAAAGTGAGAAAACGGTCATTTGAGCTAGATTTGTGCATCATTTCTACTCTTCTGGTGAGGACAAAATACATATGCATGTACAAACCACAGAATTGCAATTGTGCAATTTCTGTGATTCCACATGTGAGTTCTGTGTTCTTATATTTGTCTTTAAAACTGGCATTGCACAATACAAAAATGAACAGTAATTTTCTTACTAATAATGTTCTTTTTTTCTTCATGTAGAATGACATTAGTAAATAAAAAATGCCTTGGCAAGTTGAGAGGGAGACTGTGGGAAAAAGGAAAAAGCTTTATATTTTTGACACCTTTAATGGTACTCTGGGGGCCCCAGGTTGAACTTACACTATATGGAAATTATATAGGGAATCTACAAAGTTCAATAGCTCAATGGAGTTTAGTGTGG
Source organism: Hipposideros armiger (assembly GCF_001890085.2). NCBI lineage: Eukaryota > Metazoa > Chordata > Mammalia > Chiroptera > Hipposideridae > Hipposideros > Hipposideros armiger. Next base: position 261,696 of record NW_017731408.1, on the reverse strand, counting down.
AAGGGCCTAAAATTTAATGAATTAAAGCACCTCCAGAATGGTTGAAAGAGAATGTATGCCATATTCGAAAAAAGTGGAAATGACAAGTAATCAACTCACCTCATTAGACAAATGACAGGTCTGAGATGTTGCATTAAGAAGCCAAAGCCAAAATGTGCAGTAGCCTGTACCCATGCTAATAGCCTAAATAATAAAAGGGATGAGCCTAAATGCTTGGCAGCAAGAGAAAACTTGGAAATTAATTGTCACTAAAGGCGTGATGCACGGAAGGACCCAGTGCTATTTATTTACAAACTCTAAAGGTAGATTAGGAAAGGTTATATGTAAAGCATGTTTCTTATCTGGATCATTGGTGTTTTCCAACATCTGAGGGTTATTTCCATACACATGTGACTGTCCCAAAATTTCCTCAATTTTTAAAAGGAATACCGTATCTAACTTTTCTGGTGGAGATTGAATAAGGTAATTTATTTGAATAACACAACAGAGCTTTATAACATTTACAAGAGGAAGTCGGCTGGTTTATTCAGGCCAAGCGACTCACTTTTTACACCAGCCTTGCAACTCCTATGACCCTCTTTTAGGTTTAAATGCATACAGATATTTGCTACAAGGATGGGCATTGTCACATTATTTTATTTGCAATAAATAGATGAATAAATATCTGAACAGTTGGTCAATTAAACAAATATGGATACATCCATGCAATGGAATTTTACATCTTTATAAAAGTGGCATATATAGTAGTTCACTACAAAAGATGTAATAAAACTTAGTGATTTCAAATGACTTTATGCTTTATGAATGTAAAGTGTAAATTATGCAACATTGTTTGTAGTGTGACCCCATCTTTCTTAAATATACCATAGTTTTACTGAAAAAACCAAAACCAAAAACTGTAAGTATATGCCCAAGTATTAGCAGGGGATTGATTATCTCTCATGGTAAGCTATGGTTAATGTTTATTTCCTTTTTCTGCTTTTATATATCTTCTAAGTTGTGTACCATAAACAAACTTTAGCTTTCTATTTTTTCCGAAGGACAACAAACATTATTTTATATTTTAAAAAGTCAACAAACATTTTTGTAACATTATAGTTACAAATGACTACATATCTTTCAGAGTTATTTACAGAAACTACAACTGCATATATTAAATCCACAATGGCATGGAGGTCCCTGCAGAAGTTGCAAACTTGAATACCTATAGGGCCAGACAAAGATAGTGAGTGATGAGTGTGGAGAACTGCAGAGAACAGGCCCTTTCAAAAAGCATTTGCATAGTAGCAGAGTTTGCCTTTCCAAAATATGCCATTTTGGCATAAGGATTATTTTTAGCTGTAGGCAATTGAGAAGAAGCAGATACAGTAAAAGCTCCCTGACCCACCCCCCTTACTTGCCTGTAAGCAGGTGATAAACTCATAAAGAAGTCTCATCTCCCCTCTCTTATCTGGAAGGACAGATGTTAATCATCAGGCATAACTCCAGACCTTTATTGGCCCAGAGACAGACAGTACCAGAGGAATCTACATAACAGACTTTACCAACTATAGCCCTTACCTTCCATTAGTTTCCTCATCTATTTTTTACTTTCTCACAATTTGCCACCCTCTTTTTCCTTCATCTGTCACTTCTCTAAAAATTTGTTGTTCTTTAAGATGCTATGCAAGTCCAAGTTTTAACCACTCCCTTTGAGTTACTCAGCACTGCGTATGTACTCCCACGTGTATGTGTGATGCACTTGTTAATGAACTTCTGTTTGTGTATCTGTTGTTAGTGTGTCTTTTGTCAGTCTAATTTACGGCCTCAGCCAATGAATCTCAGATGGGTAGAGGCAAGTTTTCCTCCCCTACACATTCAAATTCAAAAGTTGTTAAAACACGGATGACTAAACAAAAGGTCTCCTTTATACTGCTAATTCTCTCATTTTCAAAAATTAGTCCTTGACCCACCTTTCCATATTTCTGCTCCTTTTGATTGCCTATAAAGAATTTCTATACTTTTTGATCTATTAAAAACATATGACAAAGTTGATCACTCTTTCTTGAAACTTTTTTTTTTTCATGTCTTCACGAGTTTTCCTTCTATCTCATTGATCATTACTGGTTTCATTACAGGTTTCTGCTGTTCTCAGCTTTACATAGGAGTACCCCAGAACTCGGTCCTCAGCCTCGTCCCTTAATGTTCTATCTCTTCTTGATGTTCTCCAGGGTCATTGCTAGAAAACCTATCTATAGCCTGAAGGCTATAAGAGTTCTAGCTCCAGCCAACCCTTTTATCTGAACGCTAGTTACTATATCATATTGCCTATGTAACATCCCAACCTGCCTATCTACTAAACATCTCAAGCTTACCATGTGCCAAAGTAAACTCCTAATTTTGACTCATTGCAGTTAATAGCAATTCCATTATTCCAGTTGCCCAGAACAGTAAAATTTGCAGTAATCTTCTTTTTTCCTCACACTCTATCCTCAATTCATTAGAAAATTTTGCTGTCTCTACCTTCAAGATATAGCAATTTTCTGATGACTTCTTACTATCGTTATGGCCACCACCCTGGTCCAAGCCACTGTTGTTCCTCTCTTGAATTACTGCAGTAGTTTCCTAACTGATCTCACAACTTCACTGAGTCTGATCTCAACCTAGCATATTACTCACCTGCTTGAAACCTCCAATATTTCCTTATTTCTGACAGAGTAAGAACCAAGGTACTGGACCTCAAACCTCTCTCATCTCTTTCTACTGCCCCGTTGTTCACTCTGCTTTGCCATACTGACCACCTAGTTCTATTTTTTGAAACCATCAGGTGTGACCCTGCCTCAGGGATTTTGCTCGCTGTCTTCTGCATGAAATATTCTTACCCCAGACACTGGTGTGGCTTACCCTCACACTTCCCTCAAGTTATTACTCAAATACCACCTTTCCAGTAAAGTCCAACCTATCGATCTACATTAAAATTGCACATATATAACCCTCAACACTTTATATCCTTATTACCCTCTGTTAATTTTTCTCTATTGTGCTGATAATCTTGTAATATATCTTATATTTTTTCTTGTTTATTGACTTGCTCCCGCTCTAGAATATAAAATCCATGAGGGCAGAAATTTGTATCTCTTTGGTTCAATACTTTGTCTTAGAGCCTAGTACGTATCTTAGTGCCTGATACATATTTTTTAACTTACAAGTATTCAAAAAAAATACTTGTTGAATGAAATAATTAATTGACCAATTTGTGATACTTGAACTACTATGTATTCTATCTCCCCACCCAAACTTTCAGCTTCTTAAGAAAACAAAAATAGGTATTTTCTCACATCTCTCTGTATCTCCTCACATAGTGCCATGGAGGTTACAGACTTCACTAAGGGATATGCTGTGAGTGACAGTGGAGATGATGCCGAAAGATAGTAATAGTGAAACAATCTTTTTATGAGAAAAAAGCAACGTGAAATTGCTGTTGGTGAAAATTCCATACTCAAATAATATGCATGCGATAACAAAGCTAGACATATTTAATGGGATTGGGAAGACTTTAGAATTTATCTCAGTAGTTATAATAGAGCTTTTCAAATTGGATGTAAAGTGGGTGAATGCTTCCTATCAAAGCAAAAGTAAAGGAAATATACTTGGCTTCCAAAGTAGCAAATAGAAACCAGAAAAGCCGTTATCTCTATGAATCACTTACTCAATTCCTAGTTTCCAAAAGTGTTTCAAAGAATATTGTCAAATGGGTATTTGGATCTCAGTAAGCATCTTAATCTCCATTATTTGGCCAATTCTCTTAGCTCTATTGCTAACACTATCCACTATCATTTCTCACCTGAATTTCTACACAAGATGGGTGATATTGGGAGTAGTAGTTTAGTCTTCAGGATGATATTTTTTTTTTCCTGCAAAAGCAAAGGAAGCTATTAATAAAGTTAAGGAAATTAAGGTGAAAAAATATTACATAATAATATGTATGGTAGAAGTCTATTTTGGTTATATACACATTTATATATGCAAGAAAAGGTATGGACAGACAAAAGCCAAACTGGTAAAAATGGTTACCCTGAAGATGGATGTCGCGGTGATGGGGTAAGAAAAGTAATTAGAAGAGAGGGAATGAAGATTTTTCAGTTCTTATTTGTATATGTCCAAACTGTTTAAGGTTTTAACAAGGAGCATGTGTTACCTTTGTAATTAAAAGTAAACTAAAATAAATATATCGAGGCCACGCATTTAAATAGACTCTAAGCATCCAGAATGAGTCAGGAGTGTGGTCCCACAGGCTGAGGCACCATGAAGTCAGGTAGCCAAACAAAGGTAATGAAGCTATATTCTTAGAATTCAGTTCTTTGTTGTAATATTTTCAGTGGACATTGACCATGGTGACGGAAATTTATTTTATTTTATTTATTTATTAAAGTTTATTGGAGTGACAATTGTTAGATAGGTTTCATGTGTACAATTCTGTAATACATCATCTATATATTACATTGTGTGTTCACCATCCAGAGTCAGTTCTCTTTCCATCACTATATATTTGATCCTGGAAATTTAAAACAGCAACATTTTCTGAATCCAGAATTGTCACGGCCTGGTGTGTCAGGTGACAGAGACTCTCCTGGCAGTTTTTTCACAAACTCGGCTGCTCTTTTATATGCATCCAAAGCTGATGCCTCTGAATTTGAGTTTCACATGTGTTTTCCTCAGTTCCTCGTTAGATACTTCTGATAGGAGGTCTTCTTCAGATGCAATAGTGAATCTAATGGTGGTCCCTCAAAATATACATCTACATTCTAATCCCTGGAATTTGTGAGTGTTACCTTGTATGGCAAAAGATGTAATTAAGATGCTTGAGAGAAAGAGCTTACCCAGGATTACTTTGGTGAACCCTAAATACAATCACATGTGTCCTTATAAAAAAGAGGCAGGAATTTGGGGGGGGGGCAAGCACACAAAGACAAAGACAGAGGAGGAGGGATTATGAAAATAGAGGCAGAGAGTGGAGTGACTCAACCACAAGCCAAGGAAGCCAAATCAAAATGTTTACTATGTGTCTTTAGATACTGTAGTGGATTGAATAGTGTCCCCCAAAACTCCTATCGACCAGGAACCCTAGTATCCGACTTTATTTGGAAATAGGGTCTTTGAAGATGTACTTAAGGCAAGAATTGAAATGAGATCATACTGGATTAGTGTGGGCTATAAATCCAGTTAGAATGTCTCTGTAAGAGACAGAAAAGGATACACAGAAAAGAAGAAGGTCGTGTGAAGGCAGAGACGTAGGCAGAGAGGTGAGTGATGCAGCTCACCACACAAGCCAGGGGACACCTGTGGCCTCCAGAGGCTGGAAGAGGCAAGGAAGGATCCTCCCTGACACCCCAGAAGGGAGCGTGGCCCTGCCTGCAATACACCTTGGTTTCAGACTTATGACCTCTAGCACTGTGATAGAATACATTTCTGTTTTAAGCCACCAAACTGGAGGTAACTTTTTACAGCAGCTCCGGATAGCTGATGGAGATGCAGAGTGGAGAATTACAAAGGCAAATACCATACCATCAAATGCTCAGTGCTAAGGTTAAAGAAATACATCGTTCCTGTCCTCTGTGCATTGAGCATATCCAAAGACCACAGGTATTTGAATAGAGTGTCCAAAATTCTCTGAGACCCTCAATAAGTCTATTATATCTTGGATCCTAACCACTATCTTAAGTACTAGCATTTCCCCTACTTTCATAGACTGTGGTGCCAAGGACAATTTACTTTTCAGAGTCTTTGAAAAGCTATTTTGATCTGCTTGGTTTATTTGGTGTTATGAGGCTACCACTAATCTTAATGCTGCTTGAGGAGACA
>NW_017731408.1:139998-253525 GCF_001890085.2 Hipposideros armiger | reverse complement strand
CTACCCTTTTGCACAATATCCAATATGAAGTAGTAGTCTTTTATTCCCAACTAATACTTTTAAAGTGATCAGCAAGCGATCTCTTTTCATTAGTACACCCCCCACTCTCTCCATTTTTGATCATTATTTCATAGCTACATTTTTAGAACATATAGACATTATATTATTAACTTCAAAGTCTCTCCAGTTTTCTGGTTGGCTAAAGCTCATTCTTTAGTAAATTACTCAGGTAGAGCTCATGAGAGCAATATTCCCTAAATTACTACACAATCATAACCATTTCTCTTCAGCCTTTATGTTGACAGTTGATTTGTCTACATAGGAAACACTTTCTTTCTTTTGAGTACCTTAAATGTTACTCCATTGATCTCTGGAAGAAAGCATTGCTGTTGAAAACTCCAGTGACAATCTGATTTTCTTTCATTATGAATGATTTTGTTTTTTACCTCAATGCCCCAGAGTTTTTTTTAATATTGTTACTGGACTATATACCTTGATGTTTGCCTTTCTTTGTAGATTTCCCCAGGTATCTGGTATACATTTTCGTAAGTTGCAAATAATCTTTCATTTCAAGAACTTTTAAAAATTTTAGTTGTTAAAGTATATTCTGTTCTTTTGATTTAGTTTTCATATAATGAAATTGTTTGAATCTTCTCTATGAGCATATAATAAATACATTGAATCTTCTCTATGAACCTCTATTTCTATCAGTTTCCTTTGAATCCTTTTTTAATCTCCTTCCTCATTTATTTTTAATCTTTTTCTTCTTTCTATCTTCCATTTCTATTAAAGCATTATGAGTACTTCTATTCATTCTTGTATTTTTTCTAGTGAATGTATTATTTATGAAATAACTTTTTCATTCTTTATCTTTTCTGAATCTGTCATCTTTATTTACAAATTTTGCTTTTCTCCAATTACTTCATTTATAGTTTTTTAAAAATTTATATTTTTCTCTGATAGCTTCTATAATTTCCTTATTTTTTTAGGTAATTTTGAAATATCAGTGTATTAGTTTCCTATTTCTGCGGTAACAAATTACCACAAATTTAATGGCTCAAAACAACACATATTTATGATCTTACAACTATGGATGTCAGAAATCCAAAATTGGCTTCACTGGGCTCAAATTAAGGTACAAACAAGGCTGTGTGCTCCTTCTGGAGGCCCTAGCGAAGAATCTGTGCCCTTGCCCTTTCCTGTTTCTAGAGATTTACCCACATTCCTTGTCTCACAGTCTCATTCATCCATCTTCAAAGCCAGCCATGTTGAGCTTGAGACCTTCTCACATGACTGTGTCTCTAGTTGCCCATCTTCAGGCTCCCTCTTGTACTTTTAAGGATGCTGGTGATCCCATTGGGTCCACCGGGGTAATCCAGGCTAACCTCCCTGCTTTATTAGGTTTGTACCTGATTAGCAACCTTAACGCCATCTGCAACCTTAATTCTTCTCTGCCATTCAACCTAACATATTTAGAGGCTCAGTTGATAACTTTAGGGGGCCATTATTCTGCATACCACCATTAGCATACAAATTTCCAGTGTTTTGTGAGCATGTCATTTTTGCATGCTTTCGTTTTCTAAGGGAATGTTCTTCTTTTTATCTCTTGTTTTAGTAATCACATGATAGGGACTATAACCATAACCCCGTTGAATGAAGAAGTGTTTTTTTTCTAAGAAGTGTGGGTCAGAGAATTCTTTTAGTTTCATGGCTCCAGAGCCTCCTCTTGTGTTGTTTTCAAACACAAACAACAATAGGACCTAGCACATTTTGAGATCTCTTTCCTTCTCGCCCTTCACCTTTTTCAGGACTGTCTAGTTTTTTGGCCCTGCTCTCTCTGCCCTACTCAACTTTGATTCCACTTAGCAGTTTCTCCTCAGTGCTGGGCTTTGTCTTGGAAGACAGCTTTATCTTCACAGTTTTAAGAGTTTATAGGCCCATATACCTCCAACACCTTAGAATTTACAACAACGTATCAATTGTACTCACCTTTGAATTTAATCCTATAGAAACCTGTCATTTTTTCTTTTACTATTGTTCTCAGATTAGCCCATTGCTCACCATTCTTAGAACTAACAGAAGCCCAGTTGTCTTCCCTCTGTTTCTCCCCACACAGATATAAGTACCACATATTGTAAATTGTTGGTGGTTTGTCACCACTCATATTAGGACGTTCAGGAGGATGCCTTTTCAGATAGTTTTGTATATGGGTCTTTGGTTTTGCTATAGTCATTGCTTTTTTTATTTTAATGGGCAATCTGAGAGATTCAAAAACTATACCACCTCTGTTTTACAGATTTCTCTCTTCATTTTGGGGGTATCAGGAGAAGAATTAGGCATAGCAGGTCCAAACTCCTTTTGAGTAATACATGATAGGTGTGTCATCTATACAGGTTGGAGTGGGGACAGAGTATGCTGTTTGTTACTGTGAGGAAGGCATATTAAGGTCGACTAGAAGACTAAGCAACTGTGGAGAGAAAAACAGTTTATTCAGAAGGACTGTTTATTTGGTGTAACCTTCTCTCTTTCCCACCAAAGGAGTTCTTACCCCAGCTCATAGTTTGGATTCACTCATCAATTTATTTGTTACTTGTTCATTTATTCAGATACTTATGATTTAAACTCCTATGGGCCGGATTCACTCTAAGAGACACAAAAATAACCGAAACCTGGACCAAACTCTCAAATGTCTTGAGTCTAGTCTGGAAAATAAAATGACTCTACAAGTAATTGTAATATAAAGGCTATAAAGGTATGTCCTCAGAGAAGAGAGCCAATTAATCAGAAAAGGGTCAAAAGAAGTAAAATGACATTTCTCCGCTCTACCTCCTTTCTACCCAAATCTTCCCAATATGCTTTCAGTACACAGGCAAGCCTTGGTTTTCAAGCAGCTCAGAGGAGAGAAAGCAATGGCTTTGTTCATCTAGAGGGATGTTCATAAGGGGATGTTGTCCCTCAAGGAATGCCTGTTTAATTAGCATGTGATTCTGTCCAACATCCTGGCAAGAACGGAAAACCAAAAATATTCGTCATAAAGTTACTCAGTTTTAGAAAAGGGAATTATGACAAAATATGGGCTTTTCCTGGGAGCTGGGAGGGGGGAATGGGGGGACTGAAAGAAATAGTTTTGAAAGTAAATAACCATGAAGAAGCCTGGAAACTGTTTATGAACAGCTTATTGGAAACTCAGGAAAAATGTTTGCCTCAGCCCAAAATGAACAGGCATTTGAAAATAAACACTGAATGCCTAAATGGCAAAGGAAAGAAGGCTGTTTAAAACAAGAATCTTTTTAGAGAGGAAAATTATTTTCCAGGAAGATGAGGGGGAATCCTATAAATGTGACAGGTCAAATTTACACAAAATTAAACAGGTCAAAACTGCTGAATTACCTGAGCATCTTTGCAAGGGAATCCGAAATCAAATACCATAGTCTTCAAACAAAGAAAGGAACACAGGTAGAGTATTAATGGAACTACTTCAGAGTCAAGACAAAAAGACTGCACTCCGGCACATGAAGGCAATAGCAAGAAAAAAAAAGTCACATCATTTAATATAAAAACTTATTTATAGAGCTTTTCTATTTTAAACAGGGAATCTATGTCAATTAGCTTTTGCTGCCTAGCAAAACACTCCAAAACTTAGCTGCTTAACACAGCAATTATTGAATTGGTCATGATTCAGTGGATGGGCAGTTTGGGCAGTTCTGCTGGTACTCTCTGGGTCTCACTCATGTGGATGCAGTAAGCTGGTGGCTCAGCTGGGGGTGGATCGTCAGATGGCCTCACTCACCAGCCTGGCAATCCTCAGCTTCTCACTGGTTCTCCTTCATGTGGTCTCTCCAGCAGGCTAGCTCAGGACTGTCACATCCTTGTTTGAGGATGACGTGCACAGCCACACAGACCAAATCTTAATGTGCAGGTATTTAGGAGCCTGGACTTGGGTCTTATTTCCTCATGTGCTATTGCTCAACACAAGTTGCTTAGCTCTGCCCAGGCGCAAGGGAACAAGAATCCAATGCCACCTCTTGCTGGGAAGAATGGCAAAGTCACAATCCAAGGAGAAATGTATATAAAGACAGGGTTTATAATGGACATGTCTGCAAATAATTTACCACAGTTTGTCCTCTGGCTACAAAATAAATTTTGCTGCCACATGAAAAATACATTCTTTCTCTTCCTTAAAAGTCATCTCTCATTATGGCATCAGGCTTGAAGTATAGGATCTTTTATCTAAATGGGTACAGGTATAGAGGAGGATTTTCAGGTCAGTTCCTTGGGTGAGACTTCTCTTTATCCAAAGGCTTATCCAGTACAGTTATCCATCTACTTCACACACATACACACAAACAAAACAAAACAAAACATAAATGGTGAGAAGGGATAGGAAACAATGATAAGCCCTCCCACTCAAAATGGGAAGGACAGAAGCACAGAGCAGTCACCCTGGTTCACAGCTGTTGTGAAATCCTGCCAAGCAAATATTAATGAGGGCCTCTACTCCTGGATCAGGGCATAGTCCTTAACTAGGGCTCAATTCTAAACCCCAGGAATGGTTCCCAAGTCCATTATTCTGTGCTGCCTTTGGCTATGCCCCCTGGAAGCCTGAATCCTATCATAGAATGTTGGGGCTCGGAGGCCTTCTTTGGTTTTCAACTGTTTCTGTTCTTTGGAGAAAAATTGTGCAGTGCTTTCATCAAGCTTTATGAGTTCCATCATGAAGTAGAGTCAAGTCCATCTATTCCATGCCCCAAAAGCTATGTGCACAGTTTCTTTGGAAATAGACATCTCTCTGTTGAGGGTGCATGTCAGGCTGATGGGAAAAGTACCCTTAAATTTACTAAAAGCCCTTTTGTCTTGCTGCAAGAGTCTGCTAGGCACCACCTTGAATCTGCTGGAGGACTTTAAAAAGAATCTGGTAGTCATACCTTCGATTTAGCCTTTACCAAGAAGCATTTCTTATTTTGAGAATCTTTTGCTGTCTGGAGAGCCTGGAGATGAAGAACAGTTTTATTTTCCAACCCAGAGAATTTGGCTTCCCTGTACATCTCTAAATTCTTATTGCCAAATTGTTCTTTCTTTAGCTCATCTTTCTCTCACAGTATCATATGAGGTGCAGTTAGGAGAAGCCAATGGACGCTTTAACCATTTGGCCATAAAATTGTCTTTGGCGTATCTACAAGTTTATTTGGTACATTTTTTTTTATTCTGTGACAGTTTTCCCAAGTGTTTTACAGCTAAATAACAAGGATCACCATCATTTTAGTCAACTATTGCTGTTTCCTCACCAATTTCTTAGCCTCTATTCACAGTTCCTTTGCCCTTTTTCAGTCTTGGCCAGCAGTTGCCTCACTGCTTTTTCATCCTCCATTTGCTGTGTGATTCCCAAAGCCACTGCTATGTTTTGAGTTTTGTTACAGCAGCCTGTCACTTCTGGTACCAATTTCATATCAGTTCCATTTTACTGCATAATAAACTACTGCCATAAGAAATTGGCTGGAAGAAAACAATCATTTATTTAATTTTTTAATTTATTTTTTTATTTTTTAAGGAGGGCACAGCTCACAGTGGCCCATACAGGGATCAAACCAGCAATCTTGGTGTTATTAGCACTACCCTCTAAACAACTGAGCTAACCAGCCACCTCCAGCAAGCATTTATTTGACCATGATTCTGTGGGTTGACTGGGCAGTTCTGGATGGCTTCCCTTAAGTGAGGGGGGACAGCTCAGCCTCTCTCCATGCTGTCTTTTCTCCTCAAAGAAGCGAATCCAGCTTGTTCACATGGCAACAGTTTTCCCAGCACAGGAAAGAAGAACAAACCATGGTGTGCAAACACTTTTCAAGCTTCTGTTTGCATAAATTTGCTAATATCCTGTTGGCCAAGTCAAATCACATGACAAACCCGTTCTCACAGGGTGAAGAAATAAACTCCTTATTTTCAGGGGAGAAGAAGCCAAGCCACACTGGTGTACGTATAGGAATGAGAGGAGTAATTGTGATCCTCTTTGCAAACAACCTGCCACATAAGCTAATAATTACAGTTCTAACATCAGAAAATGCACGCAAGCATACTAAACTGATTAATAAACTAGATCAAGATAAATCACAGGTCTTTAGAAAATCTTTAGGTATAGAGATGGGGACCATAATATGTAACTTGCCAGAGATTGCCACAGGGCCTGAGGCCTGTTGGATAACCAGTGATCACACTTCTATTCAATGTGAATATCACTAGAGAAGGTTCTGGACTAAGAGGAAGATGAGTATCAACTGGTGGAATCCTAAACTGATAGAATTAAGCCCACACTTAGGGACACATAGGATCAATAAAAAGCAGTATTTTATATGTCCTCATTATATAAACATTCCCTTAAATGTATTCAAGTGAATCAGATCAAAAGAAATATCAAGGGTATCTTGAAGACAAAAGAAGAATACTTCCAAAAATGACAATCTGAAACTTAAGGACTGAGATTTAGGAAGAAAACCCATAGTTAACCTAAAGGGAGTTGAAGGCCGCCTCCTCTGATACCCCTAACACATCAGAATCATATGTGCTGAATGTAATTTTAATTTTAGTTAAAATTCAGATAATTTTAACTTTTCAGCTTGGATTACATACCTCGTTCTTTTCTTCTAGTTATTTCCCACGAGTTTCAGGAATTTGTTCTCCATTGAATTGTGGATCTTCCCAGAGCACAAAGTTTAGAATAATGGCCCACATTGCAATAAACCAGAAACAACTCTTGGTGGGACCATAATAAAAAGGTAGAATGTCTAAAAATAAACTATTGGAGGAAAGGCACCATTTGTGACCAATTTAAAAAAATACTACAAGAATACATACATTATTTCTTTCATATAATTGCTTCACGAGATCAGATAGGAATACATTAAAATAATAACCATGGTTATCTTTGTTGTTTAGACTCTATGATAATTCAATTTTTTTATTTTGTTATGATAATTTAATAATTACATACATTTTATAATTATAATTTTTATAATTTGTTATAATAAATTTTATAAAAGCATATTACACATTAGAAATGACAGTAACTAAAAATGGACTGATTCAGTATTGTCATCATGAATTTGCTTCAAATACTTTGTAACAAAGGAGAATATAAAACATACATACATGCATCATCCTGGGATTACCTTTTTAAGGTTAAAATAAATGTCACTCCTATGATTGGATAAACAGTCTTTCACCCAGGAATTTCCCTTAGGAAACAAATTGTTTTTAGCACTTATATAAATGGTTAGTACTGTAGGGAGACACTTTTCAAGTCTGTACATGGTTCTGGATAGTTTGTTAATTAAAAATAAAATGGGAAAGTGATGGAAATAATCTGCAGAATGATGAGGAAAAGTTGAGGAAGCATTTATAGAGCTTACATGATAGCTGCCCTTGAATAGATTACAACCCAGGTAACATAAGGCAGGGGGCCCTGATTAAGTCAAGGGGGTCCATTTTTAAACTTCCTGTACTAATACATTAACAGATGGGCCAAAAATATATGTGTGGGATGCCGATATGAATCTAAACTCATTTAGTATTCTCTAGAATTTGTTTGGGCTTTGAGCAAATCTTTACATAACCCCCAAATTAAACACCCTTCCTACTTACTATTGGGTTGTTGGAAAAGTCATGACACATTTTTGCAACAAAAAACAGGAAAAATACATTATGACTTTTCCGACAACCCAATATATGCCTATTTAACTCATGTTTTCCAAAAGGTAGGGGATAGGGAGGGAAATAAATAGGCCTTCTGCAGTGCATGTCATTAATATATTTTTATTACCCTCCTCTCCATAACTGTGTTAACATCTATTATAATGCAATGCATCTATTAAGCATTTACACTGTGAGGTCATCTGGCAGAACCTATATGAGAATTTCTGTGTTGCCAAACATACTAGGAACTATTTAAACTATACATGTGAGAAAAAAGGGGAGAATTATACAATCACACAAATTATTCCCAAATGTAAAACAACAGCGTCAAACAATGTATCAACATCTGAAAATATCTGCTTTAGCTACTAAAGTTCAATACTTTTCTAATCAATTTTTTTTCTATTTTGTTCATTGCTATATCCCCAGCCCCTGAAAAAAATAGATGGCATATATAGTAGCCACTTAATAAACATTTTAAGTTTTTAATAAATGTTTTTGCTAAATGAATTAGTGAATAGATGAGAACAATATTTTTGTATGTGAGAAATTTTCAAGCTGAGAAGCGGTAGCTCCAGGCACCCTTGGTACCAACTATTGGGTTCTCTTAATGGGTGCATCTTATCATTATCCCTTGTCCATCCAAATTCTTCCATTCTTCAAAGCTCATGTTGAGACCTCTATTTTTTCTTAAAATTCCTTGACGTCTCCTGCCTTCATGGGTCTCCCTACTAGACTGTATCAGCTCATCATATAGTGTGTTTAGCTTATTCCCATTGTTTATTGTTGATTCACATTTTCTAAATGGACTGTATAATCTTTTCAAGCTATGTCTTCATCTCCATTTATTGATAAACAGATTCATAAGACATCACCCCTGTCTTGAGAAACTTACCGACCGGTAGGGACATACATGTAAAATCAGTAAGTTCAGCATGTCAAATGGTAGATGTTTAGGTTGGCCCTCTTCATTGCCATTCCACCCTCCCTCTGTTTGAAGAGAGTGGAAAGCTGATTCGTTCATTTTTCATATGTGCCTACAGCTAAGTGTCTGTCTGAACTCGGCCTCATCAGATGCACTTGAATGATAGCTCAAAATGAATGTGAGGTACCAGCCATCTTCTGGCCTCTAATAATACTGGCAAGTAAGGTCACATAGATATGTTTGTGGTGACTGGACTCCATGCCCCAGAGTCTAGTCACCAGCTCTATGGCCATGGGAGAAGTATGGCAGCAGCAGCAGTTTCTGACCACTAGAGAGCAGCTATGGAGGTGTGACCTTCAGATCAATATTCTAGTAGTGACTTTCTGATTTCTGTTTCTCCTACCCTATGACTATCCAATTTGCTAAATTAAACTCTGCTTGAAATCACTAATATTTTCTATTTCACACTGAACCCAGTCGATCACATGGTATGGTACCATCATGTAGAGAATAGAGTGGAGAGGTAAAGGGTAGTTAGGAAAGTATTAATGGAAAGATAATGGTTCCGCTGAGCCAGGCAGATGAGGGAGGGGTGGAAACATTCAGTATAACCCTGAGCACATACTAATAACTCAAAGCAATAGACTGTTTATACCAGGAAACTTAGAGAAGATCAACTACAGCCCCTTTTCTTTAAAATAAAGCGAAAAGACACTTAGGAACTTTACCTGAAAAATAGAAAGTGTGACCCCAATGAACAGCAGGGCCCAGGGCAGAGCCAGGCTCCCTGATGTCCAATCCATTCAACATGAATCAACATGTAATTTTTATTAAGCAAAATTTTTCATAAGAAGTATTCAGGTATTTCACTTATCTACTATAAGCACCACAAATGTCAATATGGTTATTATGGTTGTACTTCCATTGATAGTTTCTAAAGGATTAACACAACAGTTAAAATGAGCACAGAATACTTGCAAAGGTATATTGAAATGGGTAGCCTCAATAATAATAGACAAGAATCACATTCTCCTAACCACTAAGTCAGTGTGTATTCCCCCACTGCCTATTTTTATTGAACATGTATTGGCTATCTCTATTTCTCAGCAAACCGACTTCCCCCTCTGAATACATTGGACAGTCCCAGCATTCTCCCAGACAACACAAATCAGCGAAGGCAGCATTTCCATCTGTTTATTCTGTAATGTTCTTTCAAAAATATTCACCTACAAATCTACCACGTCCTTTTACAAGCCACACCACAGTTCACTGTTCCTCATGACAGTCCTGAGTCCATAAATAAGTAGATTTACTTGAAAATGCTCCTCCTCCTGTTCTGAGGATGAAATTTTTAACTGCATTTATTAGAAGAGTCAACAGTCTCTCCTGTGGCAAACTTTTAACTGACTGGGAAACACTGGAATCTCACGATAGTGTCTTATTTCTGGAGGAGGTGGCAAAAGATTTCCTGATCTACAGTCTAACTTCAAGTAGTTTAAATGTCATTACCTTCATTTTATTGGAGTCAGTAATGCCTCTGACATTAAATCTCTCTTACAAAGTCATGGAGCTCGTCAGAGGCACTAACAGCATTGGCCCTTGCATTTCCCAGTCTTCTCAGTTTCAGAGGAATTCACTCAGGGTCCACCTCACCCAAATCCCAAGCAATCGCTTACTGAGGTAGGCAGTATATTTGGAGCTCTTTCCAGAATCCAAGTACCAGTTGCCCAGTTTGGGCTCCAACTTCCTGCAGACTCATAATCTTCAGACTTCACCCAACCCTTATAGATGAGCCCGCCTTTCCTTATTTGCGTCGCATTCCTTCTGTGTGATTGAGACTTGCCTGGGTCTTAGTCTGCCTTTGGGGATTGAGGAGAGATGCTGACATCTGAGTGTCACTTGTGCATCCAATATCTCAGGGGATACAGCTGGCCCCTGAACCCCAGTTCTGGTTAGGATATTCCTCCCAACAGCAGAAACCTAGAACTATGACATTGTTCCCAAGACCTGGGATGTAACAGCTGTGCAGATAGCATTCTTGCAGAACAGCGCAACTTGCATAAAAACCAGCTGAGATCCAAAGACAATATGAGAACTCGTACTTCCATTTGTTTTGATTATATTCATTCTGTGTAAATTTATATTTTGAGTTGTGTTGTATAGTGTACATATACACTAAGAAAGTAATTCATATAATTAAATAAATATAGAAACTTATATTAGAAACGTTCATGCTGAAAAAATATGCATGATCAGGAAATTTTGGAGATCACACTTTAGGAACATATGCAGGTGGGTCCCATCCACCTGAAAACTGAGTGGACCCCTGTGGATGCTTCTAGACTGTAAGACCCATAAATCTGTAATTCATGTCTGTCTGTGAACAGCATTCTTATACTAGCACTGTGCCTGGCATATAACAGGTTTTCAATGAATCTTTGCTGAATGAATGAATCAGTGGATCAGTAAATGACTTGAAACTGGCCTAAATCAAAATAGTTACCACATATCTTTAGATACTATAGTGGGCTGAATAGTGTCCCTCAAAATTCACATTTACCTGGAACCTTAGGATGTGACTTTATTTGGAAATAGGGTTTTTCCAGAGATACTTAAGATGATAATTGAAATGAGATCATGCTAGATTGGGATGGGCCTGAAATCCAATGAGAGACAGAACATGACACACAGAAACAGAGGAAAAGGTCATGTGAAGGCAGAGATGTAGGCAGAGAGTGGAGTGACATAGCTCGTCATGCAAGCCAGGGGACATCTGAGGCCTCCAGAGGCTAGGAAAAGCAAGCACAGTTTCTTCCCTGGGGCCTTCAGAGGGGCATGGCCCTGCTGGCACCTTGATCTTGGACTTTTAGCATCCAGAACTATGAGAGAATAAATTTGTGTTTCCACACAAAGTGTGTGGTAATTAGTGATGACAGCCCTAGGAAACTAATATAGATCCTGTATTTTAGAGATCAGGCCTGGGCCCCAGAAAGTTAGTCCAATTTGACCTGACTTACCTGCATTTCCCAGCTGGTCTATTTTAAAGTATCTAACACACCTTCCATTGGAAGCCTTTCATGATGCAGAAAGCCGTACTAGAACCTGGTTCCCCAGACTCTGAGGAGCATCCTGGCCACTACACCTTATTATTTATAGCCAGAGAACCTATCAAACATGAAAACGCTCTCACATCGTCTAAGGTGTGGGTAGGCATTGTGGGTATGTACCTAAGAATTCATGATGTCACCTAAAACTCTTTGCTCTTAACATTGCTAATAAGCTTCTGACCTCTGATGTAGGCTGGTTCCCGCCAGTTAATAACAACTATGAGATATGTTCTAGTTTATATCAGTATCTGATCTTCTGGTCACAGCAAAAAACAGAAAATAATTTTTTTTTTGTAACTCACTTTTATCATTTAATGTTACTGATCACTCATCATGCACATGCATTTATATAAATACAAATTTACTTAAATTATAAAGCAGTCAAATTATTTAAAACCTTCAAAGAGGGAATCGAATTTCATTCTACTTGTGGCAAATATTTTTGGTCTACCCTTCATCTCCCTAATTAGCATGTACAAACAAAACAATTTGTTTAAAACAATAGACGATCAGAATATCTGTCATCTACTTTAGAGAGAACTTGCATGAGCGTATCTATGATTGTGCTTGGCAAAGAAGAGACGCAAAGTGCTAAAGCTGTTTTTCTGAATTAAAAATGAAAATCAGCCTTTAGAAACGTCCCTTTGACTTCAGTCATTCATTTGCTGGTTGTTACTAGTTGCTGTGGATGTGACACACTATCATTATATTCTGGATTTTGTGCTTATTTACAGTTGTCGTTGATTGTGAGCATCCAGAAAGAATGTCAATGATGTGAAAGCGTCAGGATTATGTGGTCATGAGGTGATCACACTGGGTGTGATGATCACAAAGAAAGGGGATGTCAAGTCAAGGCAAATGCATTTTAATCTGTGAAATACGAGACTTTAAAAGGGAGGTTGATAAAAGGAAATGTCATCCTGAGGATAGTAATGCTGAAAAGGAAGAAAGATTAAGAAGGATAAAGGGTTTAGAAGTAAAATTCTGACGAAGACAATCATAAGTGATCAGAATTCAATTAGGCTGAGATCTACAGCCATGTACTAAGCACTTTCTATGAGCTAAACGGTGGGTGAGAATGAGTAAAACGCACAGCGCTGAGCCATTCTGTCTAGCGAACTCTTAGAATCTCTTTGAGAAAAAAAATGAGGGAGGGATCTCGAGAAGGCCTTTGTGTCAATACGTGGTGCAATTAAATGAACTGTGTTTTAAAAGGAAATCCCAGGGAGCAAGGCTTCGATATATTTATAAGGGTTCACAATATTTGGCATGCATTTTTGAAGACACATAGAAAGGCCCCAGTAAATGAGTATGTTTCTCAGTGTTTTACTTAACACGTGAATTAATTATGTGTGAATAAATGGGATATGAAACCAAAGATAAAAATCACACAGAGAGAGCCAAGAACAAAAGGATATGTAAGAATAGTGGCAAAGATTCTAACATCCAGATGTGACTTTTAAAACAAAACGAAAGATCATGAGAAGAAGGTGGTGAGAGTGGTGTCTGAAGATAGAGGTAGAGGTCTTGGGGGCCCCTCCCATCTTCTCTGCAGGGTTCAGAATGACTCAGGGAACCCTAGGTGATAGCCCATCAGATGGGCTTGTAAGCATGGGCTTAGTTTGACATTTATATCAATTACCGGACTGACAGTATAGGAAAAACAAAGCTATGAAATGCGGTGATATCACAAAGTTGTGGGGACAGAGAGAGTACTCAAGCATCAAATGATGAAAACAATTAAAAATTACACTGATTGGCCAAGTCGGTGTGTATAAACTTATACAAAGAGTGTAAAGTTCCATGTTGGGTTCCAGAAATCCATTCCACTAGTGCAGGATAGGTGATCTAGTTGCTAGAAATTTATGTTCTTATTTATTTTTTACTTGACTCCCAACTTATATAACAATTCAAGCACAGGCGCACGGACACAGACACACACACAAAACCATCTGAGTTTACACATAAAAAAATACATTGCCCAAATTAAATTCTCTTTTATTTTACACTGGTTCATACTTCCTATGGTCTATTGTGCCATGTTCTGAATTTATTATGAAGGCCCCTAAAGGATCTGGAAGCAAGGAAATGGAAGCAAGGTTTTGCCCAGTGGAGAAATCAATTTAGGGAACTGGTAATGTCCTCAAACAACTGAAGGTATCACGTGGAGGAAGGATTTGACTAATTACGTTATTATAGATGGTAGAAGAAAGTCAATGGGCAAACATGGATATGCATTATCTGTGTATAATGAATCCTGTTCTGTCATTAGTTGTTCAACTGTGGTCTGCCTACCTTAGGAGTACCTTCTGGGTCACCAGAAGCATTCCAGTAGAGGCTGGATGACATTGACAACGAGGGAAAGTAGATAATAGACTCTCAGTACCCTTTTCTGCTCTAAAGTAAATAGTATAGATAATACAAAACATGTGGAATAAGAAAAGCACACATCCACATACATACCATCTCCAGTGTCAGATAGCCTTTTCGACCTCTGTGAAAACTATTTTGAAACTTACTTCACTGCTTTCAGGAAAATTAGATTAACCCGTGTAAAGCAGCCCTCACATAGTAGGAGCTAAATAAGTTATGAAAAAGTATCTGAACTATTATGATTGCAATGATATAGTCTCTATAGAGTAAAACTGGCAAATATCTTAAATATCGACCACTTGATAGAGGAAAAGAAAAACAAAGAAATCAGGTAATGTTCTCAGTGCTTTCTCATCCTACTTTTGTAACGCAAAACTGCAGGTCACCCTTTGATGACCTTCTGACTGCTTAAACAAGTGAGTCTCCCATCTGTGGAAAACATTTACTTGAATAAAAATATTCATACTTCACAGATGAGTCAGCTTGCCTGTAGAAATCAAAAGCAAAAGCAATAAATTAATTAAGATTCAAAATTCTAGTTTCAGACAAACACTTTAAATATAAGAAAGTAAAAAAAGTGTATATATATATACACACACACACACATACACACACACACACATACACAGTTGAAAGTGGGGATTGTTTTTTCTTAAATGTTTTTTTTCCTCCAGATAGTATCTGAAGAAACGGTCCTTCACAAAAAAAAGAAATTTATCATTTAAAATACTCTTTAGAGGTTAGCCCATGAAAGTGGGTGTTTGATTAATAACTTTAGAAATTGCCCTACCTTTTAGGTTTTCAGTTGAAAAACTGGACAGTCTTTAGATAGTTTAGCATATAGGCTAATTTTTAAAATTCATGGAAATGTACTTCAAGTGTTAGTGAAATATTTACCATTAAAAGAGTGTATCCTTAAGTGTAAGTGAAACCGTGCTTAGTGTTCTCATTATGAACTTACCTAATAAATCACAACTAGAATATTCATAATACAAGCATTTATTCTTGAGAGAAACTTGCTTGAAAACACTGCTAAGGAAAAAAAGAATTGCCCTAGTGTGGACAGAGTGAGGAATATAGCTTTACTTAGAAAATGTCGCAAAACAGTCCAAAATTATTATGCGCAAAAATTATTATTTGAAGAAACTTCAAACACTTTTTTTTTTCAATTTTGAGAGCAGATGAAAGACATTTGCAATACCAAAAGCTGTAGCTGTCACCTGATCTGTGAACTCTGCCAGTTCTAAGGATCTAGGTAAAACTAGTGTAATGAGAACTGGTTCCTGGATAACAGGAGAAATGAGGCTTATGCAAGGATATTAGAAAATTAATCCCAACAATGATCACCAGAGACAGGCAAATAGAAAGAAAATCAAGAGGGAAGGCACAGGCGGGAGGGGGACATGGGGGAGAGGGGGGTGGAAGGGGGAAGAACAGTGACATTTGGTGATGAACCATATGTGCGTGGTTTGAAAGACATGACTGAATTGTTTTTGGTGCAGTATTATTCTGACATTTAGAATGAGGCAATTTTCCATTTCCATTAATGTACTGCCAAATAGAAGGGGAACTGTCGCGAATTAAAGACTAAAGAAAGCTGTTCCTCAAAGTTGTATTAAATCATTGCCGATGAACTCATTAAGAACAAATTAACGAGGTGAATTGTACTAGGATTAACCAGCAAGAAAACCCAAGTGAAATTGTACAGCTTCAGAGTTTCTACACGGTCCCACTTTAAGCACTGCCAGCACAAAATGTGAAAGTGAGAGATCTTTAGTTTCTGCAAATCTCATGAGCTTCAAAAAGGACTCAGGGTTACTTTGGAGGTGAGAGCAAATTTGATGTCCTATCTCACCAGATCATATTAACAATCAGAAGACATAAGGGGGAATAATCCCTTCTTTCCCAGTCACGCCAATTTTCAAATAGAAAAACAAGCTAAAAGTCACCTACTTTGAATGAAGTAAGATTAAGACAAAGATGGGTTGTCTGTGATCAGGCCATGCACTCAGCTGCCTTCTAATGTCACCGTAAAGAAGATTTTTTAACTATACAAATAAGTCCCCTTAGTTTACTTAAAATCAGGTATACATATTTTTGCCTTCCTCTGATGAGGGTAGAAAATCCTACTCTGTGGTCTTCAGGGACTTCTAATGTATTTTATGTTTTATCTGGAGGACCTGAAAATTACCTTTAAGGTACTTGTGGTCTCGTGATGCCAGGATCCCAAAATCCTCCAAGATGGTTAGCCTATTGTATATCTGGTGACAGAGCAACTCAGACTTGTCATTTCTATATGATTCTCAGCTTTGAAGCTCTAGGGATTCTAGACCAGCTAGGGAAAATGACAAAAAAGGCAACAGCAGAACACACATCTCAACATGCTTCTTAATTTGCCCAGTGTCCACATTCTACGCTTTCTTATCTTGAGTGCATATTTTAGAACTCAGCAATTAAGTCCTGGAAGCCTTTCACATGATGATGCTCTGTCCTCTCATACCGTGTTCTTCGGTGGCATTTTGAGATGTCTCCTTTCTGTCATGGAAAATGGGGACTCGTGCCACATCCCCATGATGGCCTGCGTCTAGGCCTTAAACCATCTCTTTTTACCTACTCACGATACTGCCAGCACCTAGCATATTGCTTAAAACACAGGAGGCACATTTTAAGTGCCTTTTAAAACAATTTAATGGAGAAACTAATAATGTTCTCTACCTAAATTATAGCCCAAATACAGAATTCTCCCCATATATCAACAATCATTTGAAACTTCTGGAAATACTGGTTCTAACTTTGCAATCAAGATGATGCCAGTCATGTCTTAAATGCAAATTATCCACTGCCTTTTCTCTGATTTTTTTTCATAGCCATTAAAGTAAAGCTCAGCTTCTCAAAAGTAATTCCTTCAGAGTATATTGCTGTATGTTTTTTTTTTTTTAATTTCAATTGATTGAATTCATTTATAAAACCCTTTTTAAAAGTACAATTTCAATTCGGTTCATTGTAAAGGACTGAATCATTCACATTTATACAGCATTGTTACTCTCATGATCTCAAAGTCTATTTTATTTACATGTTATTTATTTCTAACATAGGGAAGGATAGAATTATTGTTTCTATATTATAGACATTGAAATAAATACCTGTATATGTATGACGTTCAGTAAATCCCTCAACCATGGGGAATTTGAAACTCAGAATCAAATCCATTATTTTTTTTCCAAGAAATCACATTTCCATTTCTTTCTTAAAAATTAATTTTTCTGTTGTAATTTAGTTTCCCTTATAAAGCATCTAACTTCCCTTCCTAAACTTTAAATGAAAATGTAAATGTGAATTACTCCACCCACTCCCCACCAACTAATTTTCAGAGTCAATGTGTATGGCCAAATGCTGTTAAACCAGTGTTAAAATAAGTTCTGCTGAAGCCAACAGGACCCAGAGACAGGCGTTAGATGAAAGGTGTGAAGCCTATGTAGCTGTCTAACTCAAAAAGTTGTAGCCCCTTTGAAATAATTAAAAAGACTATTGAATGCTGCCTGGCCACTTCCATACTGAAAGATTGAAACATGGAAAATCATTATGTCTGGACATGTTACCTCAACTTTGTTTATACTATACACTAAATTCAATATATCACAGTCAAAATGTATACAAGCAAGATGACCCACCTTTGCTTTTTAAATTAGATAATCCCATTTGCCATTCCCAGTGGCAGTTTACTCATCTGATAAACATTCCCACAGAAAAAGTGATCTTAACAAACGAGAACATTCTAGAAAAGAAAGTGAAAAACAAATCCCCTTTGCTTTATTTTGTTTGTGGTTATTTTTCAAGCTCTTTTTTTAATCATTCGTTTTACAGATGAACCAAAAAATATTTACTGAAACAAACAAATAAGAAAAACATTTAAATGAAACAACCAAAGTCAACTGGACTGAAAACGTTCTAGCCTCAGGGTGCATTTTTCCAGAGTCACGCCTTTGCCTGCACAAGGTCAGGCCTCCTATTGAATGTTGTTTCCTGAAATCAGGCTGCTTCATTTGTAATCTAAGGGAAATCACCAAGGACCATAAATCCTCTCCTGACCTCGATGGGGCTGAGCTCCATGCTCTGTTAGCTGGCTAAGCAGAGCATAGTGGAGGCCCAGCGAACCCTGGATACGCACATTTGCAATGATTACTGCCTCGATTCACGCTTTTGAGGCTTCCCAGGAAATGGAAGGAGGAACCCCCTTTCAGCCTTCTGACTTTATGAGCGCCATCTTCATCCGTACAATTAGAACCTTTTCTAATGACCCTGTTATGCCTTCCTCCCTGATTTACATCTACATTCGCTTACTTTACGTAGCCACATTCACAATTTTAACAAAAATGCAGATGTTAGGTTTAGATTATTTTTATTAAAACAAAACAAAACAACAACAAATATATATATATATATATATATATATATATATATATATAATTTGCCTCTAAATTGTATAAGATGATCAGCTTCATTTTTAATTTTTTTTTTCTTTTCCTTACACTCTGAATTTAGAAAGACCTCCCCTCTAATGCTAGACTTGGATTCTATGAATTTAAGAATGAAGTTTTTACTTTAACCTTTGTGGTAGCCCGACAATGACACTGATCCTAATGGTTGTGTGTTAGTTGCAAATATCCCAGGAGAAACTTATGGCATCTCAGTTTGCACTTGACCACTTTGGTCTCCCCAAAGTCCTCAGACCAAATGCCAAAGCTTCCTTCCAGCATAATTAAATTCTATAAGTTTTTTTCACTTTTGACATAATAAATCTCACCTCCTCTTCACAATATTCCTCAGTCTTCCCACTAGTTGTAAGAATCACCAAAGACCTTTATATTCTTCTTCTTTTATAATTTTCTTTGATAGCCATAGCTATTTCCATTATATCTGATTATCATGTTTTAAGGGGATCTAAATTTGGAACTTCTTTACAGAAAAATGTTTTAATTTCATGTTTGGGAAATCTTGTTTTATTTTCTATATAAGTTTCTGTAATCTTAGGCTGACTCCAGCACACTGGTTTTCTTCTGGCTCCACTCCAAGTATAAATACTCCCATTGAGAGTCATTCTTTATAATGGAACTGAATCTTGACACCTCACCACCTGAGACTGATGCATCTCCTTCCAGATATTTTATTCATGTCTCTTGATAACCACAACTAAATTCTTTTCCTCAAATTTGGCTCATCATCTCATATCAAGACAACTCCACAACCAAATCTCTAGTTGCTACCTCTGTGTCTTCTAATCAGTACACACTATTTCTGCTAAAATGAATCTTATTTCAGATCTAATGTTTAGTTCCTTTCCCAAGTCTTTATATTACCTTTTCAGTGCTTGCCCTAATTCGTAAGACCCATACAAATGAATTTAGATCTTCCTGCTTTGTCTTGCAATCCATTGTCATGAACCATCTTCCCAAGTACGAAAGTACCATTTGTGTATTTGTCTATTTTTGCATCTGTCATTTTTGTCCCACAGCCATAGAGATATGAAAGTAATATCCTTAAAGATGGGAGAAAGCTGACCTCACTAATTGTTTACTATTGCCAAGTTCAGTGATGATGTACTACACCACCCCTTCCTCTTTGAGCTCCTCTGAAATTCAAGGCTTTGTCCTTTAAAAAATATTCTTCTCCAATCTCTCATTCTAGATCTCTTTGGATGAGTAACACACTCAATAAAGAACCCAAGCCAATTACACTAGTAACGGACATGGGAAGTTCATCAGGTGTCCAGGATTTGTCCTAAAGGAGGGAGAGGCAGGTGGTGAGAGCTATGGTTGTTGTAGTTAGAGAAACTTGAGTTTTAATCTGTTTTGATACTTAAGTGCATGATATCGTGCAAGTGTCAGACTTTCTAAGCTTCAATTTCTACATCTGTAAAGTGAAGATAATAACAAAGCTACCTTATATGTTCTCATTTTGCATGTAAAGCACAATCAGCATAATACCTGCCACATAATAAGTATAAACAAATATTACCTATCAGTAGAATGTCACATACTGCATTTGACCACCTGCTGTGGATCTGAAATCATATTATGTTTGGGGGCAATATAAAATATTATGACCAGGCATGTTCCCGAAGGAATGTCAAGAATATCATGGAAAGTCTCACAGTCGAAAGGGGCTCAGAGAGATTAATTAGCTGGTTGAGGCTTTACAGTAGGTGTATTATAGGTGTATTATAGTGGCCTGGACAAGGACTCAAGTGCGTGACTTCTGGTCAAGTGCTCTTTGGTTATGCAGAACTGGAGATGATTGACTTGTTCCTGAAAATTATTAGTAGTTTTCATTTCAGGAAAAAAAATGCTTTTTTATTTTTTGGAAACAGAAATAATTCTGTATGCTTAACCTGGAAGGCCAACTGAGTTTCTTTGAGAAAAAAAAAAAAGGCAGGTTTTAAGGTAAAATGCCCATCAGCTTGTCAGGGTAACTTCAGCTGCCATAATTGCCTATGGTCTGGAAAAGGTTCCACGGTACCTCCTGCACTCAGCACAGAACTCTGTCTCAGAATAGAGTCATTTCTTCTCATTGCACTTTCCCTTGTTGTTATTACTGAGCATTGTAATTAAACATTCCTCCTGAATCTGCTTGGCAGCTGCCTCTGTGTTCTAAGGAACCATTAATAGTCCTGTGTATTATTATCCTAATCCTCTGTTATAAAGAAAGCTACTTTATGCCAAAAATCCAATACAAATACTGAAAAGGCTTTGCATTTTGTTTTATTAGCATGAGTCTGAATTGATATATTGAAGTGGGGGTGGGTCCAGTTCTTTAAGACATTGGGACCTCTGTTAGGTTAAAATAAGCATGCAATTTTGAGTTCTACTTGATTATATTCAGCTTATGTGTTAACTTCAACATAGCTTGGGAAGTATTCGCTGCACTGAATATTCATATGGCGTGCATGATACAGACACTGAACCCAATTTAGTAAATGAATACTTGAATTTCACCAAATCCCCACCGAGAGGTTATTATGCAGATTTATGAAGGAATATCACTGAAGCAATTCTTGGCTATGTCTTCAGTCACCAAGGGCTCAAAGTACGTAAACCTCAAATAATTTCCATGTATTTACTGCTACCAGTTTTATTTTCTGAACTTTTCTAACATTACCTCTCACTCTCTGTTTCATCTCTAATTTCCCTTCAATATTCTTGCCCTTGAGCAAAGAGCCAGCATCATAACACCTATGAGTGCTGCCAAGTTCCTCCTGACAATATCCTGGCTGCCATAATGCCAGCAATCTGTTCCAATCCTGTCACTGCAGACTCCTGCTAAAGGCAAAAGGATGCTTGGTCACAAGCATATAGGTGCACAGGAAGAGCAGGCTCACATTTCCACAGGTGGCTACACCCCGAGATGGGGTCTCCTGATGGCTTCCAGGTAATCACATATCGGTGAAGAGTTGGGCTCAGGGAGCAGAAACTAGAGTCAGTTGTGCAAACTGCAGTATGCAGACCTAATATACCCATTGTTTAATGGGTAATAGAGACCAAATTCTGGACCAGTACATTTTCCCAAAGGCAGGTGTAAAGGGAGATGGAACTCAATGAATAAAACTTGAGACCAGGATTCTGGATCTAGCCCCACAGCTATCGCATGGTTTCCCTGGAGAAGTCACTTAGACTCTCTGAACTTCAGGTCCTAAGCCATTGGACTATCTAGATCTTCAATTCTATGATGATTCTCTATAATTTATAACTGAAAAAATTAACTCACAATTTTTTAGGTGATGAAGCCCAACTCGTGTAAATTAGCAGAAGACCCAGAAACGTGTACTTCCAGGAATACCATTTCGTGAAATGACAAACACTTAAGTCCACATAACAGTTCAGATCTAAAGTATCATATCATCACATCTCAGTGAATATATGTTGAGTTTATAGAAAATTATTATAGAAAGTTTTGAGAGAACCAAATAATTTGGGTTCAAATCTCATTATTACAACTTGTAGAATCTTCTTCCTATCCATCTTAAAATCCACCTCTCTATGCTTATGTCTTTCTGCAGCCCACTGGAATTATCTTTATTTTTCTGGGGTTAAAACCAAAAATATATTGCTGCAGCAATAAATATCACAACGTAGGTTTATAGTTAATATCTTGGGCTTTGGAGTGAAGCAGGCTGCAGTTATAACCCAGCTTCTCTGCTTCCTTAATTTCTCAGAGTCTAAATTATACTTCTCTGAGGTGTACCTACGTCTTTGGGTAGATGTAAAAATTAACAAGATATAGGAGATATTGTAAAGTCCTAAGCACTGGTCCTGGCACTTCGTAATGCTTAATAAACTTCAGTTGTTATTATTGTTATTATGGCCAAGAAATTCCATGGCAGTTTTTATGAAAATTGGCTAACTCTAGCTAACATCTAACAAATAGATGTAGTTGTACTAGCAGTACAGGGAAAGGATTGAAAAGAGATTGGACAGACTAGATGTTTTCTTGGTTTTGATATGTATAACTCGGTAACCTTAGATGGGCTATGTAACTTCTCAAAGCCTCAGTTTGTTCATTAGTAAACAGGGGTAATATCTCTAAAGTTGACGTGGAAATAAAGGTAGCAGATGTGAAAGAAGACACTGAGGGAGATTTCCTGTGTTGATCCGAAGTCACCAATGGAACCCAAGTTCAAGACGTAGAACCTCATATTCACAGGAGAGCAGTCAGCAGTTGAGGACATAAAGCCCTCCAGGGCCTCTTTAAAAAGGGGCATTAAACAGTCTAACTGTAATCAACAATAATTACTGGACTCTTGTTAATCAACATGTGGTTCAGAAACCAGTAGCATCAGCATCACCTGGGAACTTGTTTGAAGTGCAGACTCTCAGGCCCCACCCCAGAACTACAGAATTAAAATATTTGTATTAAGACGCTCCCTGGGTGACTCGTGTGGATAGTGAGGTTTGAGACTCACTGGTCCAGGCCACGTGTGTAGACCGTAGTTCATACAAGCAAAAGACAGGTGAGAAAAAAAGAGAAGAAAATCTTCACAGTGGTGAGTCCTCAGCTCATTGTGGAGGTGGAGGGATGACTGTGCTTAGTTCTTCCTCTCACAGCACATGTTTAACTAAGGTGCGAAGGGGCACTGCTCTGGACTGCACGTTCTTGTCTCCCCCAGTTTTATATTTTGAAACCAATTTCCCCAAAATGATAGTATGTGGAGATGGAGCTTTTGGGAGGATTGGATCATGACAGGGTTGCCATCATGAGTAAGTGCCCTTACAAAGGAAGCCCCGGGTTGTTCTTTCACTCCTGCCCTGTGAGGACACAGTGAACAGATGCCATCTGTGGACCAGGAAAGGGGGCTCACCCAGATACCCTGATCTCAGACTTCCAGCCCCCAGAACTGTGAGAAATATTCTATTGTTTATAAACCACTCAGTCTATGGTATTTTGTTAAAACAGACCTAGACAAGTTACCAAATGAATCACTTGAAAAGGTTCGGGTCTGTACAAGAAAGGGAAGTTGACATTTTAGGGAGCTAACTTTGTGATTGGTTTGGCAAAAGAAAGAAGAAACTGAGGAGAGGCTGTATAGTAGTAGGTGAGGGGGACCGCCCAGCAGGGTCACCTACACACCCTATATTTCAAGGACCTCAGGCACCAGTTTCTCTATGCCAAGAAACATTGCTGGAGACAGCCAGGCTTGAGCTGCCATTTTAGCAGTGCCTCAGTCCAGAGTGCTACCGCAGGAGCAAAGTCTCAGGGAGGTGGGGTTTGACAGTTGCACAGTCAGATTCAGTCTCCTGCTCTGAGTTTTAAACTAGGCAGATGTTTAACAATTGAAATAATAAAAAAGTTATAGGATTTTCTTTAGATGTCAGACATGAAACTTCTGTGTAGCAAACAACAAAGATGCAAAATAGCAAAGGGTAGGGGAGTGGTTGCAGAAAAACGTATTTGTTCCATGTCAAGACCCAAAGAGTTGAGACTGCTCAGTGGACTTACTGCTTAATAAAGTTCATGGTCGTTGTAAACCAATAAATGGTAATTTTATTATAAAAATAAATGTTTAAAAACTACAGAAATAAAATTTTCAATAATAAAGTATTGGTTAAATAAATTATGGTACATTAATGTAAGAAAATAATACACCAATAAATATTACCATGAACATAGAGATAATGAAGAGATGGATAGAAGACAGAAAAAGATAGACAGTCTGAGACATTATATTATTAAATAAATGGTTTGGTATTTACATGTGTCTGTGCATATCTGGGAGGTTGACCACATAGTATAAATAGAACACCTTATCAGACTCTTTGACTATGTGGATGATTTTTATTTTGATTTTCTTATCAGTACTTTGTAAATTTTCTTCAATGTATGTGTTCATTTTGTAGTTAGAAATAATTATATTCTCAGATAAATCTTCAAACCTCTCAGAGTATCTTTCTATCATATCTCTTAGTGTACTTACGATCCTTATTTCCTCGTTTGGACTCATAGCTGTTCCTAATGTTGTTTGCAGTTACAAAGCATTCACGTGCTGCAGGAAGGAACCAATAAATAATAGTATGTCAGTCAGTGCATTGCATAGATGATTCTTTGCTTCCTATTGTGTGAAAAATAATCGGCTAATTTTGCCCTTTATTCTAAAATGAGCCCCTTACGTAGGCCATGTCATTATTGTTTCTCATATCATATCAAACATATTGAGATACTGAGATGCATGAAGAAACATCTTTATTGAGATGCATGAAGAAATAATATTGAAAACATCTTCATGCATCTCAGTATCTCAATATGTTTGATATTTGTAAAACTTTGATTTGCCTTAGATTTCCTAGTTCTAGAAATGCCAAACCTGGGTGATTTGGTCCCCATTTTCTGTTCCATCAGTGAAACTTCCTCTCCTTTCCTTCTTCCCTTTGCGGATGGAAAGACAGGCCATGTTTGAGCTATGAATCCTGTGAGTGTAAAGAGTGTTCCAGGTTAAGTGGGCCTTGGAAGAAGTTGGGAGCATTTTCCACAGGGACTCTGATTCTGAATCTGAGGGAGCCAGGATGCCTGCTCCTTAATGTTCCTAATTTGTTATGTTTGTTCTAAGGTTTCCAGATTGCTATCCCAGTACTAAAAGATGACATTGTTAGAGCTGAGGCCCATGATGCAGTTCTTGTAATACGCTCCACCACCCCTCGCCCAGTGCCTGAGGAAAACTTGAGGCTAAATTGGTGTGAACTGAATTGAAATCTTAGATAGGTGAAGACATTAAAGCTTTGAAAATTCCTGTGACCCTGCACTAAAATAAATAAAGATCAGTATAAACATACTGAGGGCAAGAATGAAAAGAAGATGAGATTATTATAGAGTAAGTGTGCAAGTAATGTTTTTATTTATATACAAAATGTTTTTAGTTTCTTCTTTTTATAACCACAGTTTAGTTCTGTCTATGGCCTTTACTTAATGTTGGGTCATCGGGAAAGTCATGATGCATCTTTGCATTCAAAAACATAGAAAAATACGTCATGACTTTCCCGAAGACCCAATAGTTTAATCTTCAAAATCATTGCATGAGGTTACTGCTGTCTGTCTCATGTGCAGGAAAACACATGTAGTATGAAGAGCTCAAAAACATAAGGGAACCTACATTTTCACAGGGTTTCCATCACCTACTTTTTGTGTTTCCTTCCAAATCGCAGATCCTAAATTTTTAATTACCAATAAAAAAGGAAGGAGTAAAGCTTTTAACCAGCCTGTGTCATGTTGGCCTCCCTTCAGATACATCATCTCCAAAAGTAAGTTTGCAGGAGGGTTGGCATGAATCAGAGACAACCCACAAAATTCCCTCCGCATGACCCTACGTGTGAGCATTTCCAAGACTGTGAGAGCGAAGGGAATACATACTTCATTTTTAGCTACTGCATTTTTACTACTGTCCCTACCCTTTTCTACAGCAAACCATAGCTTCCCCAGCCTTGCCCTCCTTGTCACTGTCTCTAACCAGCTTTCCACGATAAAACAGTAAGAGCAGGATGGATGTATTCGCATTCTGTCTTCTGCAGCCCTTCAGACCTCAGCTTCTCTTTTTGGTCTCCAGTGATTGCAGAGCACGCTTTTGACAATTCCTGGCCTTCCCTTGTATTTACTGTGCTGTGTGTGCGGCTGTGTGTGTGATGGGTTGGTAGAGGGGAAGGGGACATAGAAAGCACCTGGGAAACTGCTCTCAGTTCCTCTCAGAGCCACCTTCAGCTCAACGGTAAACTCCAAACGAGTGCAGCCTGCTTGCTCCACAGTGCACTTTCTGTCCAACCCAGCCCTCCACGGCCAATTACAGAGGCCCAGCTAATGACTCGCACACTTTCAGAGCTCGTTTCCAAGAGGGCTCCTAATGCTTACACATTCTGCTAACTACCACATGGATCCGTCCCTTAGCGTCTCTTCACTAACCAAATGAGAAACAATCACCTGAAACAGAAATGTGTTTTAGACATGGTACAAAAGGGACTTATAGAGCAAGGACATAGGGAAAGGAGGAGTTTATATATCTAGGGACACTGGCCACAAAACGAATTCTTGGAAATTTACAAGAAACTATTGAGAAAGAAGAAGATGAAGGAGCACAGTTGTTACATTTCAAAAAAAAGAGAGAGTGGCGAGAAAATTTTAAAAGTACAAAGCAGGATATATTATTTAAAAGTGAGCATTTATATATATAGTATTCTTGGTGTAAAGGAAATTGGTACTAAGGATAGAAAACAGTAAAATAGGGGGGAAAGGGAAAAGAAACAAGCAACCTTTTAATTTGGGACAGTTATTTATTTAGGCTTTTATTAGTGAGATTTTTCTTCACTTCTAGAATTCAACAAGAATGAATTATCAGACAAGCCTAAATTAAGAGGCAGTCTACAAAATAACTGACCTGTAATCTTCAAAAGGATTAAAGTCAAAGAAAGACTGAGAAAGTCTTCCAGATTAAAGACATCTAGAGACATGGCTCTTGAATGCAAAACATGATCTAGTAGTTTCTTTTGTTATAAATAACAATTTTGAGACAACTGGCAAATCTAATGAGGCCTGTAGATAGGTAATATTATTGTGTTGATGTTTGATTTCTGAGTTTGATATTTGCACTATGAAATGTCCTGATTTTTAGGAAAAACATAGTAAAGTACTTAGAGATAAAGTTCAGGGGAAATATGTATGGATTATATCTATATCTACCTATATCATCTATATATCTATATATCTATATATTTATATCTATCTATCTATCTATCTATCTATATATCTGCATCTGTACATGTATAGAATAAAAGAGAGAGAAGGAAGAAATATTTAGTAAAATATTAAGAACTGGCTGAAATATTTGATTGTCAAAAAAGTCATGACATATTTTTCTGTTTTTCGTTGCAAAAATGCGTCATGACTTTTCTGACAATGCAATATATACTGGAATTCTGTATATTATTTGGGTGACTTTTCTATATGTCTGAAATTATATAAAAGACAAAAGTAAAAGCAGAAGAGAACTTGAATATTCTGCATCCCTCTTTCAGCGTTCCAGCAGGTTCTATTGGAAGCTTCAGGAAAGACAGAGGAACTCAAAGTTCCTGTCTCACCTCCCACCCAAGACCTAAACTGCACAACAACAGCAAAGGCTGAAACTTGACTGGCGATATGTGCTAAAGATGTGTAAAAATACCCTTTATTCCAGGAGCCTCTCTGCTCCAGAAGCGGGGAGGGGGGACCAGAGAGGATGCCTCCTGTTCAGATCCGACTCATCCTGTCTGCCAGTACAGCTTTTCCCAGGCCAATCCCTCCCTCTGCAAAGAGGGAAAATTAGCCTCATTTTGTACTAGGCTATTTCCATTTTAAACATTCCCAAGTTAAAAATCTACAGGTTTCACAGCGATGTACTTACTCACTTAGCACTTTCTCTGCATAAGTGAGGCAGCTGTGAAAAAGGAATAAAAATGCCAGGCTTTGTTTCATAAATCCTAAATGTGTGCCTTTTTTGTCCCAGCTCTCCATTGATGAGCTGTCTTGCTTTAGGAAAATCACTTGACCTTTTCAACTCAGATGCCATACCTGCAAAACAGAGGCATTCATACCTATTATTGCAAAGACAAAATATAAAAATGTACACGAAGCGCTTTACGAACTGTAACATACTATATGCTATTTTTTATTTATATTAGTGTACCACAAAAAAAAAAAAACACAGAAAAAGCACTTATCTTCTGATTCGTCTCTTCCTGTCACTTTTAACGTACAGTTAAGGGGAATGGTACTGCGAAACAGGTATCCTACTACTGGCTCTGAATAATCACCGTGGAGCTTCAGTTGGTCTTTTTAATGTTAAGAAAAAAAAAGAAGCAAATCACAATTTTTATAACTTATAAGCAGTAAGCTCCTTGGGGTCCAACGTCCTCTCTTCTCTGACCCTAAGAGTGAAACAAGGCTTAGGCACACAGCTATTGTTCATAAAATGTTATCACTTGCACTAACAGTTGCTTGAGTTGGTCATCAGGTAGGCAATAGTGTGTGATGGTTCAGAAGCCTGCCTTGTGCGAGACCTCAAAACGGCCTTTGCTGTCTGAAACAACAAAGGTTAGTCCAAATTCAAGTCTACCATTGACTAAAGCTGACTGGGAAAAATACCTTCAACCAGGAAGCCCAGTGGGCAATGGTAATCCATTATAATAACACTGATATCATTTTCTGGCCTTTCGTCTGACAACTTCTGTATCCATTGGGCCCTTGGGGAAAATGATTTTCTTGCCTCTGCCCAAGAGTTTTCACAAAAAAGCTGCAGTTTCCAGGCATATGAATAAATAATATCAAGACAGAAAACTTGAGTGAGTGGGAATTGGCAGGGTCCTGTGACCTCAAAGAGCCCCAGCTCTACTTGCTTAGAGTGTCCCATGCTTATTCTGAGTGCATTTGCATTATCATAATGGTTGTTTGGTGAGAGTGGGGGTGGGGATAAATCTAGGCCACTCAGTCTCTGGACCTCTGCCAGCCTGCTGGTCAGCCAGTGGTGGTGTCCAGGTCTTTAGATAAGGAGCTATGCTGAGGAGTTCAGTCCTAGGCAAAGTCAGCTAAGGTGAAGTCAGATGACTCAGCTCTTTGCTTGGCCGTGTTTCTCAAAGCCTTTCCCATAGATGCATGCCTCTGACAATGTTTTTCCTTCCAAGGGTTTATGTGGGCACTCTGGAAGCCCACCTCTTCATGACCAGTGGTGTGGGCAGACACATTTTCCCATCGTATTCAGGCTCCCTGGGTCCTAGGTTTCCAATCCAGTAAATGCTCTCAGCAGACTGTGTAAATGAACTGCCATTCCCATCACACTGCTTAGACGGGGAACCTCTACCCGCCTGACTGGAGATGCACGGGTGTTCCAAGGTTTGGCACAAAGCCTCATAAAATGAGGCCAAGTTTCTATCTCTTTGACTTTATGTATTCTATTTGGACATCCTCCTGGCTCCCCCACTGACCCCCGCAATGGAGTACTGCTGAAAAGACCATCTGCCGCAAATACCCATACCCAGTGATCAAAATATTTTAGCTTCTTTCCCAGCTTGGTGTCAGAGACAAAATACGTGAGGCTTGCAAACTGGCCTTTCAGTGTTTAAGCCTATTCAAAAGCCAGGTGACATTGCCATCCTATTTGGCTCTGCTGGCCATACCCAGAAGACAGCACGTTTTATGGTAAATTTCTCCTCATTAGACAAAAACCAAATCTAAAACATGAAAGGATTTGAGAAGAGGCACAGCTGTGGTCTTGTGTGCTTTCCCATATTAACTCAGAAGATGAAAACTAAACAAATGACAAATAATGGCCCTGGCAAGCCCATCGAGCCTGGGAGGAATTTGATGTCAGGGAGAGCCACCAGCTTGACAAAGCCAACACCTGTTCTCTGATGGCCAGCGCGTCACACGCATACCCACATAATGTTATGCTTAGAGACCACATAGCGGATAGGCTGCTGTCATTCCTGACAGACCCACATCGGAGCCCTTCTGCCCTCTCAGTGGTCAGGGAACGACAAGCTATGGAGTCAAGATCATCTCTAAATGGGGTCCACTTTAAACATTGTGCTTTTACTTTAAATATCTGATTCTCTGGAACAAATGTTGTTGTTTTGAACTTTGACCCCAGGAACTGGTCATTCATGGTAAAGAAACAGCTCTGACGGACCCTAATTACAGTTGGATGAATTCCACTCAGTAACATTTGAGGCTTCTCCAAGGCCTTCTCATTTAATCACAGGACAGTGCCTCAGAGATGGGCCTGAAAGAGCATAATTTTTGACAATGAGAGAACCTGTAGCGCAACAATTCCAACTATGTTTACTCTATAACATCTGCAACCAAACCCCAAGAGGTATGAGGTTCAACATTCTCTGTTGTACAGAGAGGTTTCTGATGTGTAAACCATCATTTATGCTGTCTTTGATTCTTTTCCAGTGACCTTTTTTTAGAGTAGTGGCAATATAACTCTCTCACTATGGCAGTCTCCAACACCATTCCAGGACAGGCTCATAAAGTCGGCCTTTCACATTAATCGATTACCTTATTATGGGAGTAAATCAAAGCAGTTAAGCCTGTGTTCCTGGGAGTTGAAGGTCAAATTGGTGGAGAGGGAGGAGCCAACCTTATCCTAACAGAAAGTTCTGTAAAAAAACATCCTTTCAGACCTTTTCCCTGTGTCTGCTGGCTTTCACGTGTGATATGTATGTGCTATAACCATGTATCTCAGATTTCCTGGGTCACTTTTCATCTGGCATGGGAGAGAGATTGAGGTGTCATGTATGTCAGTCCATGCATCTTAATGCTTAGAGCAGAAACTATGATTATTGTATAGGTTGTTGTACATGTGTGAAGACATAGACTTTCCAGAAAAGTAAATGTGAGGCTTACCCCATTTAAAACACACCTTTGGAACCCAGTTTCAACTGTCACTTCCTGCATTTCCCAAACAACCTCCGAAGGTTCATGACATAACACATTATCATTTTGCTAAGACTCAAATTTAAACCTTAGAATGCAAAGAAGTTGCTCAGGAGGAAGTCACTTAGCCAGTGAGGGGCCCTCATGACTGCTACACATCTCAGCGCCAAGAGGCTTATACTGCAAGGCAGCTGAGAACCACGGTGAAGGGCACTGAAATCCAGTGTTGCAACAAAGTAACTGTGTGACCTTGGGCAAGTCACTTAAGCCCATGTGTCTCAGTGTCACCATCTATGACATGGCGACAGACCCGTATCTACCTAGTAGAGCTTTTGGGAGGACTGAATTAGTTGATATGTAGGCCTTAGCCGGGGTCCTCCAGAAAGAAGATCCAGAGGCAAATACTATGGAGAGGATAGCTCATGTGGGGATCACAAGCCTGAAGTGGTAACAGGGAGGGTAAAAGGAAAGTGAAATGAGAAGACACAGTGCAGGGCAGCTTCTAATGGCTGCCATATTGGCTAGCGCAGAATCAGCTAAGCAGACATAGCACGTTGCTCAACAGGAGTTCTTTCAACATGGGACTTGAATAGGATGAATGGGATTTTTGTGGAAGGGTGGCATGGAGGAGCTGCTGCTCATAGCTGTCCACAAATGCGATAAAGAGGGGGATTTACCTGCCTGGCTCCGTTCTGCCTCTTGAATTCCAAGGGTTCACCTCCAGAAGTAACTCCCCTATTTTACCAGTGGCCTCCCCTGGTCCCTTGACAGGCATTTTGGGAAGCCCACCCACTACCCCAAACTACCCCAACCAGGTCTGAAAATGGAGAGGTGCGTGGTGCAAGTTGAATGTTGAAAGAGCAAGATATGGTTGAGGGATCTGAGAAGGCGCATGAGCTCTGTACCCCTACTAGTTGGCAAAATACTTAGAATGGAGCCTGGCACGTGGCAAGCCCTGTACAAGTGCTTCCTATACTCGTCGACTGCTGTTTTTCCCAGAGAGGAAACTGCAAAGCGATGAGAGCTGTGTTTCGTTGACAAAACAAGCTCTGAATAGAAAGTCAACTAATTATGCTGGTAATAAAAGAAAATAAAATCAAAGATCTAGGAAAATGACTCACTCTTAGTGAGTCAAAAAGAAATTCTGGGTAAACTGAAGACAACATAGAAATCAGCAGCCTCCAACTCCATGATAGGAGCAAGTCCATCACATACTTTTGGTGGAAAGAAGTTCCTCACGAAACCTTGTTTGTCCCTGCCCCCCTGGTGGTATTCAGGGAGCTCTGCATCTGGGAGCACTGTTAAGAGGAAGAGAAGTGGCTAGGTGGCCAAAAGGAAGTAGGAAGCAGGCTGTGCATAAGGAAGACATCCATATTTTTTCCAACAGTCACATGAGAAAAGATTTGAAGAGTCAACAGTTAAAAGAAATGTTTCCCCTGATTTTATTTTTCATTATAAAATGACTGGAAACTATTTTAGGCTGAACGTGGAGAATTCTTGTGTGAAGGGATGAAGGTGGAAGTAGATGGAACACTCAGCCGTGGATCAATGCAGAGCTCTTAGAACAATGCCTGGCACATACTAATGTTGTGGAAATATTTGCTTCTGGTATTACTTCCTTTACTTGATAAAAAAAAAATATTTTCATAAAACCAAAAACAACAGAAGTACATATATTAGATTCATAGGATCTTAAGAAAACAAACAGGTCCTGTATCATGATCAGTCAACCAACATTCATATGTAGGAAAACTTGCCAATATCTTTCCAAATAAGTGCACTTTTGCCATGAATTAGCAATTCTGCTAGGAATATACCCAACTGAAATGTGTTTTCACATATGAATGAAATAACCAATGCAGAGAGCTATTTGTTGCAACGTTTTTCTTTGTAATATCAAGTGTTGAAAAGAATATCTAGGTGTTTATTAATAGGAGACTGGTTAAACAAATTATGCACTATTCACACAATGAAA
Organism: Hipposideros armiger; assembly: GCF_001890085.2. Classification (NCBI taxonomy): domain Eukaryota; kingdom Metazoa; phylum Chordata; class Mammalia; order Chiroptera; family Hipposideridae; genus Hipposideros; species Hipposideros armiger. The sequence goes on along the minus strand of NW_017731408.1, from coordinate 220,521 downwards.
TGCTTTGCAGCCATAAAAAGAATAAGGGACTGCTTTATATAAGGAAAGGAAAGAATCCCAAGATATATTATAAAGTCAAAAACTTAAAGTGCAGAACAGCATGTATAGAATTCAATCATCTGTGAATAAAAGCTGAATAAATATGTGTGTGCGTGTGTATGTGTGTTTAAGCCTACATATATGTATACACACACGCACACTTGTATATGTATAAAATAGCTCTGGGAGAACGCATAAGGAGCGTAATCTGCCTACAGGGAGCACTGGCTGACATGGAGGAAAAGCTGGGAGGGGGATTATTTCTTCCCAATATAGTAGTTCCCCCTTATCCCAGAGGGATGTGTTCGAAGACCCCCAGTTGGTGCCTGAAACAGCAGATAGTGCCAAACCCTGTAAATACTATGTTTTTTCCTATACATACATATATACCTGTGATAAAATTTATTTTATAAATTAAGCAGGGTAAGGGATTAATGACAACAATAATAAAATAGAGCAGTTATAACCATATACTGTAATAAAAGTTATGTGAATGTGGACTCTCAGCAAACCAGCATTTCTTTTTTCTTCTACACAACATCATGGAGAGATTTGTTCTTACCTTAATTCTTAGCAACCTCAGCATATATATTTTTTTTTCTTATAAGTCGAGAACATCCACCTTTTCACTTCAGGGAAGCACTTTACGGCTTCTCCTTGGCATATTCTAATTGCCAGCATCTACTCTTGTGCTTTGGGGCCATTATTAAGTAAAATAGGGTTACTTGAACACAAGCCGTGCGATACTCTGACAGTTGATCTGATAAATCTGATAACCAAGATGACTACTAAGTGACTAATGGCAGGTAGCATATACAGTATGGAGATGCTGGTCAAAGGGAAGATTCACTTCCCTGGTGGGATAAAGCGGATAGGGTAAGACAATCACGCTACTCAGAATGGCGCACAATTCTGTACTTACAAGTTGTTTATTTCTGGAATTTTTCACTCAGTAGTTTTGGACCATAGTTGTCTGCGGTAACTGAAACCACGGAAAACAAAACTGTGGAAAGCAAAACCTCAGATAAGAGGAAACCACTGTGTACTTTCTCTTATTTACTTTTCAGTGTCTGTGAACCGTGCGAACGTTTTAAAATTCAAAGTAAATGAAATGAAATGAAAAGGAAGTGACTTAAGTTGTTTATTTTTAAAGAATTAAAATAGAATATATGTGCTTTCAGCTGCCTCTCGTCTCATGGAATTCTAAGTTTCTGGGGAGTGCTGAGTAGGGCGGAGGAGGCCATGATTGTTTTGCTCATGAAGACGGAGAGCTGGATGAGGCATCTGAGACATGTGGAGAGTGGTGCTAGCAAAAGAGAGAACACATATTTTATAAGCTAGATAAAAACTTGATTGGTCCAGAAATAGTTTCAGCTCAATGTTCAAGTTGGGTGTAGGCCACCACTAAACTTCTTTCCAGGTAAGACATTTGACCATGTTATCTGGGGTGAATATTGTTGCTAACCATAGTTATATCCATAGCAAAGGTTACACAACTCATAAAGCAGAATAACTACTAGTATACTGCATGATAAAAACAACAGTAGAGTTACCATATTTTTCTTAGATAACATCTTCATCCTGAGGCTGTCTTCTATGACTAGCGTAAGAAGCCCAAATGGACATTGAAGTCCCCACTCAGCCCTAAGTCACGCACCCATCCCTTAGCCTCCCTCACTCAACCTGGCTTGTCTTTGGTTGAGCTAAGCGTATTCTTAATTATAAAAGACTCAATCACAGAACCAATGGTGCGTCCTTCCCATTAAACAACAGCAAAACCAAGCCTGACTTTTCTCTAGCATGTATCCAATGGTTAGAGTCAGATGGGTAAATTCCAGCAAGTCTTGAATTAACAGAAGGGTTGCTGGGCAGAGATTCCCAAAGCAAAGGACCTCTCTTTATCCTGACACTGCCACAAACTCGTTGGCTTACCCTAGCTAGTCACCTATTTTCCCTGACCTCAAGTTCTTCATCTATAAAGTGAGGGAATCAGGCTGCATAAAGTTTCCACCCATTCCTAAAATTTTAATATTTTGAGATACTCTTATTTATTCATTCAACCAGTATTTATTGAGGGCCTGTGTATACACAGCACTATTGCTTTATGAAAAGGATATGAATAATTAACAAAGTAGGGGAGGTAATTGGCCAGTAAATGTGTGAAAAGTATGTCCATCTTCAGTAAAATACAGAGAAATGCAAACAAAGTAAAATGAGATAAAATTTTTAATGTAACAGATTGCCAAAATAATTAAATGAGTGATTAAATTCAGTGCTGATAAAAAGTGAGGGGACAGAGACATTCTCTTTCATTTTGGTGGGAATGTCAATTGCTATAAACCATTTTTGAAACTTTTCTGGTAATATGTATTAAAAGTAAGAAATGCACATAAAATATGGAAAAAGTAGAAATACACATTCCTTGACATACCTGTGTGTGTATACCTATACATAAGAATGTGTTAATTATAGCATAATTTTCTATTGGTGAATAAAACTATAATTGGCTGAAAGAACACAGATTTGAACAAATTGTGGTGTATTGTGGTGGGATAATATGGAGCCATTAAAAGAATACATTATTGGCCAGGAAGACTCTTTCATTTTTTTAAGTGAAAAAAGTAAATTGCAGAGTGATGAGTTCAGTTTAATCCATGTTTCAGAATAGCAAAAACCAATGAAAAATGTGTATGTGCATATGTGTTTTGCTATGCACATAGATGTGTAACATGAAAAGAAGTATTCAAAAATGCACACCAAACTGTTCACATCACCTCTTACTAAAAGTTGATGGATGGTGGCCATCAAGAACAGGGTGCAGAGAGATAGGGTGGAGAAAAATTAATTATTAATTCTCTTTCTTTACATTTATTTACATTGTTTCATTGATGGCAGGAAATATGGGTTGCTCTTAAGTTTTTTAATGGGAATTTGGTAAAGGAAAACCAACAAAAAAATTATACCAAAAGTCCGCGGAAGGGACAGTAAGAAGATGATGGGGTCAGAAGGATCTAAAGACAGAGGGCAGCACACACTGGCCCTCACGTGCGTTGCTCTCCTGTACGAGATCAGCCAACACTCAGGTACTGACCATGAAAGAATACCCAGCCGAGAGCTGACCATATATGTATATATGTATGTGGCACTCGTATAATATTTTCAAATGACCTCCAGAGTGCCTGCATCTGATTTCATAAAAGACAGGATCCTTTTCCTGTTGAAAATACTATAAAAATCCAGATCTATATATCTATCTCCTATCATCACTCCTCGCTTCATCTACACAGGTATCCAGTGGTGGTGTATTGTAAAGGACTTGACAATTACAAACTGCTTCCATGGGGGGATATGGGGAGATAGGCGCACTGCTTCCCATTTTACAGATGAAACTTAAGCTGTTTGTTTAACAACCTGTAAATGATAATTGAGTTACAGTGGAGCATTGTCATTTTTTTTCTCCTTAGGGGCCAGGACACATAGCTTTGCATTTCAGGCACCCAAGTATACTATGATTCTGACTACACAGGAAACATGACAGGGTAAAATAAAGGATACATGGGGTGAAAAGCATCAGGAAAGCAATTTCAGATTAAATTAATCACAAATACTTTGTTAACAGGTAGCGGGTCTTTTTCCCCTTTACCCAGATAATTGTCTAGATCTCCACTTCATTTTGTGCATGCAGAGGTGGCCTCAGAAACACTGTAACAAACATGGGAAGTGATCCTTTCAAGTTAATGTATTATCGCTGTGCAATTTCCACCATGAACAGAGCATATTAATGCAGTCCCTCAGCATCTGTGTGTGTTGGTACCATGACCAGTTACCCTAGAGGACTGAGACACCCTATTTTGTGATAGGCATTTGGACAATAACCGGGACTCCCAGACGAACAATGTGAGGTCTATATTATGTGGAGATGGAAGACAGATAAATAGGCAAACACTGTAGTTTGCTGAGATTCCTCAGTCCTGCAGGATTAAGATAGGCACACAGAAACGTGTCAAAGCTGGTCTCCATTCTTATAAAACACCAAAAGTGAAGCTTAGAGGATATTTTTATATTAGCTTTTCCTTTGTACCAACAAAGAAAACTGTCAGTACATTTAAGAAGTACCCTTTCTCGGGGAAAGCCTGGCTGCTTATTCATTCACAATGTCCTTTAAACATTTATTTTGTTTTCTCTGTGGGCAGCTTCAGGGAGGGGAGGGGGGACACCACACTGATGGAGAAAGATATGAGGCATGAATGAGAGGTTAGAAAACAAAATGGCTAGGCAGCTCCTTTCTTTTGGCATTTAAGAAACTTGAGAGCACCTACTTTAAAAACCAAATTACATTTAAATTTAAATAAGTCATTTTTTTGGCACATTCAACACTTTTAAAAGAAACATGAAGATAATTACCACATTTTTGTAATATTTTTTTTTGAAATGATTAAATTCTCTGCTCTAGAAACCAAATATTGTCCTACTTAGTCATGCATCGTTCTCATTGGCTATGTAAAGAATTACGTACAGATAATTGAGACCTAAGGAGCCCTAAACATTTTTCTGTGGGTGCATTATCCTTTGCTCACTATATATATTTCTCACTATTATATTACTTAGCCTATAGCTCCAAGAGCTTTAAGTTATTTGGTTGCTATTTTATGAATTTCACATAATGTTATTATTTTAATACAACTTAAATACGCATTTCACATAAATATAAAAAAAGTTCCTTGAGGTTTTTCAGATATCTAGATAGAATGTTGTAGAGTTCATCTGCTGAATCTACAATCCAGAGCAATGGCCTCTGCTCCTCAAACATGTATCTGTTCCAAATAACTTTAGTTATTCATTTATTCATTATGCATTTATTAAGTACTTATTATGTGCCACATACTGTGAAATGTACTGTGGATAAGTTGATAAATGACTCATTCCTTACTCTGGAGTATCTCATAGTCCAGAGGAGGACAAGGGAAGCATGTAAGATAAATTATTGTAGAACTCAATGTAATAGGAAGCAATATAGAGTTATACATAAAGTCCTATGAAAGCACTGAGGAAATGTGACTAATCCCAACTCAGGGAGTCTGAAAGGGCTTCATAGGAATGGCGAAATTTCATCTGGGTTTTCAAGGTTGATCAGGCAATGAATGAATGAGTGAATGAATGAATGGTTTGACAGGATGACTGAAACGACAATCATCAGTACCTACTGTGTTCTAGGCAGTTTTGGGAAGGGTTTTCCCGAAAAGGGGAATAGCATTTGCCAATGCAGAGATGCATGAGGAAAGCATGACAGGCTCACAGGATTACTTGAACAGAAGGTTTGTGCAGAAGATACAAGGAAATGAGGTGGGAAGCCAGATTGAGGCCAGTGTACAAACTGTCTTAAATCCAGTGTAAAGGCATTTGTGCTTTATCCTGGGAGAAATGGATAGGCAAGGTAGGCTTTTAAGTAGGGGCTATCAGACATTTAAACGTATTTATTAAGCACCTAGTGTATGCCAAGCCTGTTCTAGACTTAGCATTTACAGCCATGAAGAAACAAGACAAGAACACCTGATTTCATGGGGCTGATAGTCAAATGGGGAATGACAGAAAGTTAGGAAAATGAATTAAGAAAAGTATACAGTAAGTTTACAGGCAATAGATAAGTACTAGGAAAAGACAACAGGAAAGAGTGAAAAGAAGTGCTTAGATTTGTGGTTTAGAATGATTTTACTGGGTCATTTAAAGAGATTAGAGAGAGAGACTGGAGGCAGACAGATAAGTTAAAATTCCATTCAAGCATTCCTGGTAGATATGATGAGGCTAGGAACTGAGATTATACAATGGGAATAAAGAGAAAGGAGGAGATAGATTCAAAAGGATCAGTGGGACTCCACTGGGGATGTACTGCGTATTAAAGTGAAGAAGAACGTGAAGGGTAAGGATTATGCTGAGTTTTCTCATCAGAGTTTGAGTCATCATAGGAAGGGAAAGGAAGGAATTAAGTTTTGTTGTGTAATTTCATTCCAGTCACATGTTGCCCAATTTAGACCAAGAGAGGATGTTGTCTGTCTTCATTCTTTAAAATAAGTACTAAAAAGATTCAGTTGCTTGAGACAGATCAGTATAGCCAACAGTAGCATAGCATCTGGGAAATGGTTTCTTGGCATCTGAATGATCGTCCAATGATCTTAATGGGTCATCTTTGGAGAAAATATTTGGAATATTCCCGTGCCTTTTTCTAATTTGACTGTGAACTCTAGACTTAGAAACACTGGCCACCATAAGACATATTCTTCATTGTGTCTTAGCTTCACAAGTCAAAAAAAGCACTGAAATATGGTGGTTTACAGTGAACACTTATGGTAAATATCCAGTTAATTGTGACTGATATTACATTTGTCAGCATCTCTCTGAATATAATGGACATGTTTCGGGTGTCAGTGCCCATCACTTGGCTCAGATGGCCTTACACTGGGACAGGATTGTGATGCCTTCACATCTATCCCATCCCAATAATGGAAGCGCTGGTCTTTTCCGAGTCTGCTTAGTGACTCTCAGTGCTCCCAACCACCTGTGTGGTCTGGCATCCGTGCCTCATGCTGCAGTCCTGGCTGCCGCATCAGCGACAACTCAATCCTTGTGTGGGCGAGCTGTGGAGACAGATGGCTCCTCGGTACAGGATAGGGACTGTCAGTCATACAGGGGAGGGCTGAACACAAAGCTGGAGTGTGATGTAGATCAAGAGCACTTATGGGTCCAATATCAGAGGTTAAATGGAGCAATTCCATATCTATTCACTTTCAGGGAATCCCTGGACCCATCTGAAAGACTGCTGAATTTTCTTAAAAAAAAAAATTAGAAGGAGATGAACAACCACATAGGGATCACCCTGTGCATTGTGCCCCTCTTCTAGCCATTGTCCAGTTTAGATAGGCCATTGGTCATTGACAAAATGTTTCTGATGTAAAAATCCACTCTGGATAGGTGCCAAGAAACTGCATTTCTTCCCAGGTAGAAGGCACAGACACTCCCCTGAGGTGAAACCAGAGTCTAGAAAGGAGGCTCAGAGTTGCAGAGGCAAGAGTCCCTTGGAGGCTGGTCACAGCAGTTCCCAGAGCGAACTCTTGACGCTTCAGCTGACTGCAGCAGTAGTGATTTCTCCTTGACGGAAGGAGTAGTTTGTAGTGGTGGGAGTAACATGATCTTTTAGTTTGTTTTACCTGGGAAAGGGCTGTATCTAAGCCTCCTTTTATTATAAGCCTCCTTTTATTATAAGCATGTATTTTTCACTTTCTGCTTTTCTGTGTTCTGGGCATAAGAACACAGGAATAAGAAGAAAAAGATTCAAGGAAACCTAAAGGCATCTTCTTAAATGGGAATATAGAACTGCATCTGAGAAAATTCATCAGAGAGAGAGAGAGAGAGAGAGAGAGAGAGAGAGAGAGAGAGAGAGAGAGAGAGAGACTCATCCTTAGTCTTTGGGAGATGAAAGACAGTGTCTTCAGAATACTCCCTCTGTTCAGGGAAGCTGTCTGTCACCTAGTGCTCATCTAGCTGTCGATCAGAAAGGCTTGTCTAAAGTAAGGTGGTTTTCTAGAGAGGGAGACAAGGATCTTAGGTAGAACCCAGTTATCAAAGTATCAGTTTTGTCCTACGGCTGGGCTCCTATTTTATCCTCATTTTGAGTTTTAGCATTCCTACTTAAAAATGCCGTCCATGGTGTGTGTATGTTTGCTTACACACATGTGCACACACACTTGCACACATATGCAGATGGGATTGGGGAATAGGAACACAGAGAGGAATATAATGGGCGTGCATGCAACTACGTAGGCTAATTCTCTAGCCTCTGCCAAAACCAGGACAACAATAGCTAAATCTATTGCAGTGAAGCCTCAAGCTCTGCACCTTTACATCATGTTACAGGTAAAGGTGGACACTATAAAGGTGGACCTAGAGGAAGTCATATGAGTCTGGCAGTCCTCTTATCCACCTTGAAATGTGTTACTGGTTAAATCCTGATATACACATTCAGTATTTAGGATTATTTTCTTCTCCGAGAGAGATCATCTGCAGGTGGTACTAATACCCAAGAGCAAGGCAAGGAAAGGGAAAAGGCGAATTTGGGGCAGTAGGAACTGGCAAGGAAGACGTAAGAGGGAGGAAGCCAGTGCTTTATTGATGGCGGGATTCCCTGCAGCGCTGTGCAGTCAGAAGCACAAAGACCTCAGCAGCTCCTTCTTTTGTGTTTATAAACGGACAGACCCCGAGAGTTTGTGGTAGTATTATCAGCCTAGATTAAACAGAAGGGACAATATAAAATACAACTTACTCAAATGTTGGCCAAAGTACCAACAAGAAGTCTCCGTGAGATATTCTTCGCTTCCTCCCACCTTGTCAATTACCTGGTAGACAAGAGTTTCAAGGATTCCGGAAAACTCCTCAGGACTCCTGAGCTCTAATCCTGGAAAATACTTAGACTTCAGTTGTTTCAAGGTGGCAGGGAACAGTACTGATGAGTTTTGTACTTTGGTTAGGCGTTCCTTCTGAAGAATGAAGTCCAAACCCTGTACTGATTATGGTAAAATATTACATTACTAATTGCAGAAAATTACAGCCAGATGCCCCGTTTTCTGTGCCTCAATGACTACCTGGTTTCATCGCCTTTCAAGACTTTTTTAAGTGGCAGAGCGCTACATATCACTGATCCCAAGATAACCTTTACAAACCAGTCTCTCACACAAGCCTCCTCACTGGTAGACAGATGCATCATGGAGAATTTGGCAAGATTCAATCAATAACTGAAGTAATGCAAGTAATGACACCAGTGTGAATACTGCTGGCTTAGATATTTCCTGTTTTTTTCATCAGGAACAAGTACCCACTCTTCCTGTCCTTTTAAAGGACCATTATTTCCTTGTCTTAATATTAATATTAAATGGATGCCCACAGAACGTTGTCAATGAAAATCTGTGTTTAAAGTGATAATATATTCGAAATGCTTGGCCCAGAGTTTTCTTAAAAAACAGCTCTTAAAGTAATGGAGTTTATGACAGCATTTCTCAATATCTTCAAGTCTGGGGATTTTGGGGGGAGATGGGGGAAAGCCCAGCAGGTTATCCAATATGCCTTTAATGTGATACTGACAAATTAATAAATTCACAGAGATCCATTTAATATCTGCATCATTCCCTTTGATTGGACAGGGCTTACAGAAAGCTCACTGTTGAATGGAAGCTGCGAAGCAAGAGTGCATGTTATTATAAATGCTTGGCCTGCAGGGGGCTGGCCTCAGTCACATGCCAATGTTGTTTTAATAGTTTTAAAAGTCATAAGAGTGTTTTTTGGGTTTTTTTTTTTTCATGAGGGATTTTTTTACTTTCTTTGTGGTTAGAAAATCAACCTGCAATATGGTCAAAAAAAGATTAAATTCGCAGAGAAGGCAGTCCTATAAAAGTAAGTCATTTTAAATTGATACAAAGTTGTGAGTTTGTTTTGGTTTGCTTTTTTTTTTTTTTCTTTTAGAAGATCACTTTTGGGAGATAAACAGCTAAAAATTTCCAAGTTGGAACTAAGATTTTTTTGGATCTGTTTTTATTTCAAACATGGCTGGCATGGAATACATAAATAAACAGAAACAAAACACCAAATTTCCTTATTCTTACTGGACGGGCCAAGGAAATGGTGGAGGAACACTAATGGATGATTGACAAGGTGACCTAGGATGTACCTGGGGCCTTGCTACCAAAATGGTCTGCAGATCAGCAGCATCAATGACATCAGCGAGCTGGTTAGAAATGCAGAATCTCAGGCCCTACAGCATTTCTACTGAATCAAAATCTGCATTTTTACCAAAATCCCCAAGTGTTTTGTCTACACATTAGATTTGTGAGAATTTAATTCTACAGTTAATGTCTGCACAGAGGAGCAAAAATTTTCATGTAGTATATAAATTGAAGTCATTACTATCTGAAAAAATAATGAGAGAATGAGAGAGAGAGAGAGAGAGAGAGACTGACTGCACATTCTTTGTAAACATATGACAGTGGCAGGTAGTTTGCGGAGCACATTTTGAAGCAGAACTGATTTTCCTGTGTTCTAACTTTTCGTAAATCTATACAGTAGCTATTAGTAGCCTATAGGAGTATAGACATACAGTTAATACAGACATTTACTTCTTTATCTCTTTATCACATATAAAAGTTTAACCATTTACAACAGGGAACCTGAGAATCTTTGTAAATTAGCATAAAAATCCAAATCATCACACAACTCTGAAAATAATCAGTAAATGACATAGAGTTAGAAAAAGAAAAGAAAAATAAGATAAGGAAACAAGATGTAAGGGTCCTTAGCCAAACTCGGTTCAGGTTTCACCAGTTTTTGTTGCAGAGGGACTGTGAACATCAGCACCAAACCACATTTTAAGCAAAAAAAGAATCAATAGCTATTGGGCATCTACTATACCAGTATTGTGGGTCCAATGCTAGCTCCAGAATAGTTTTTCTTTTCTTTTAAATCTCATCCAAACACAAATAAGGAGTGAATTCTCATTTCCATTTCACGAATGAGGAAATTGGTGCCTAGCAAGGATACAATAATTATTCCAGTTCACAAAACTAATAAGTGAAAGAGCTGGGATTTAAAATTGAGTTAGCCTGACTCTGAAGCCTCTCCCAACTATGCCATGCTGCTAGGTATAGTTACTGTAAGTTGAATATTTAGGAACATATATACAGTTATTACGATGTCCTGATTTAGATTAAACCAAATGTTCCTTTTGCCTTTGTAGATTCTCACATTAGAAGAAAAAATTTGTGTATTGTTAACAATAGATACCTGAACTGGATGGGCCCCAAATGATAATTTTAGTAAAGATTCCAGCACCCACAGTCAGCAGAACAGATAGATGAACATTATATAATCCATTATAACAGTCTGCCTGAATGAGGCTTTCCTGCAGTTGGGTGCGCCACCCTTCGTGAGACCTCCCACACAATGTCATAGGATTGGTATCATTCACCACAGCGATGTTAACCCCCTTTCATCATGAATCATCAGGGGAATAATTCTCTCGAGCAAGTAGTAGGTGGAACTCTAAAGACCGTCTTCATCCGTAGTCCACATAGAATATCTATTGGTCCAATAAATAGTTAATGATTTAAAGGTGCTGAGATTTGTGAGTGTGTGTGTGTGTGTGTGTGTGTGTACACACACACGTATGTGCATGCACACGTACGTACACATGCATTGGCTGAAAGCTTGAATGAATGTCAAACCTTTGAGATAATTAACACAAGTGACTGATGCCAGTGAAGTTGATTCTGGGCTTTCTGCTTTCACTTCAGTCAGAACAGTTTAGTTTTTATGTGTTTCATACATTAGGATTCCATGAAAAAATTGTCGCTGTCACTCAAAGGGCTCTACTGCTTTTGAAAGGAAACTTGAAAACTATTAGTGTTATAGCTCAAACGTCTCACTTCCTGCATGAGGAAACTGAGAAAGATTCAAGAACCCATGACTACTTCATGTGTGCCTGCTGTGTGATCGACATGTGCCAGAGATTTCCAAGGATGTCTCGTTACTTTGTCTTTATGTTGACTAAGAAGGCACATCTGGTAGATATGATTTCACTTGCCCAGGTCACGCAAGTAGTCAAGACAGACCGAAAGCTAGAGGCCAGGATTATTAACCACCAAATCATATGCTTTTCCTCAAATACCTTATTGCTGGCATAAAGATAAAGACGGTTTGGTCTTCCCATCTTATTCCCAGGTTGGATTGTTGAACTCTGTTTTCATATTCTGTTCTCTCTACATAAAGATTGCAATACTAACCGACAACCCGCATGATGTACATATGCTAAGCTGTGTTCCAATATTCAGCACAGACAACGCGTAGAGTCATACTTGCCTATATTTTTCCCTTCTGGCCAAGAATACGAATCAACAGAATGGTTACTTGGTGTTCAAGCTGCCATCTTGTCTCTGAAACTTTCTTGTTTTACCCAAATATGTAGGTATATACTAAGGGTTAGGAAATTCTTATTATTTCAGTAGATCTTAACCCATTATAAAATAGGCAATAAAAATGTATCTTCTTGTTTCACATTGAAGCAGAAAAAGTGATTCTCTTCCATATGGTTAAAACATTAAATACTCATGAAACTACTTTGCTCATTCACCTCACATATGGGAAATACATCAAAATATCATGTGAGTGAACTTCAAATGTAGTTTTAACTTGACCCATCAACCTGATGTTAAAATGGATTAAGTTTCTTCACACTATATTTTCCCATGATTTTTTTTCCCACTTAAATCACAAGAGAATCGACGCAAGAGGATGTATTGTAGTAGAGGGTAAAAGTATCCTAGTTGGCCACCACTCGAGTTAATCAAATTCTGAGATACAAGTTAATGAGGTAGTGTGATCTATTCAATATTATAGAGTGCAGAGTGATCAAATTAATTATGATCTAGTGAATTCCTGGATAGTTTCCTTCCTAGAGTGCTGCCTCAGTTTAAAGGGGTAAGATGTTGAGAGAGAGAGAGAGAAGTTGACAGAGGAGGATAAAAAGAGTTCTGTAGTAGATAAAATAATGAACTTCACATTTAGCGTTTCTTTTATTATATTTCAAGTTTTAGAAGATTGAACACTTTTGGCTCTCAAAGTGTCTTGGTGGTTGACTAAATTGAAATTACTTAGTCTATGTGGCTTCACCAGGGTTAGAAGTATACTTGTGAGTTAATATATTACATATATCCTTACATTCTGCCCAGGGAAGAAAGAGGAAAACACATCTGAAGGGAAGGATAATGACAATCAATCAAGATTCAGGGGAAAAAGCAATGATTAGATCTTCCTTTCCTGAAAAGTAATGAATGTTCAGCAACCAAAATTTCAGTTTGACCCTCTCTCTGTGATGACAATGGCAAAGCGTGTTCCAATTCATGGAAACTTCCAGTGGCAGCAGTAACTGCTATTTCAAAGAAAATGGGGAATTATAACAAGAAAACTTTTTTCCTTTAATTTTTTTTCTTATTTACATTTTCAGTAAGTGGGACAGTTATACAGAAAGTCAGATGCATTAGGAATATAGAAGTTAATGTAATAGATACCAATGAACATTCTAAGTTCATTGGAATTTTATACATTTTCTAACATTCATGAGTGGGCTCCATTGCCCCAAATGTCGTGTGTCCTAAATGAAAAATGGGTTCTTGGGGGACTTTCATTGACTTCTCAGCTACTAAGGAAATGGAGAATCATGAAATGCCCCAGTAGGAAGGAACTTTTAACATTATCTAATCCAGTGTCCTTATTATCACATTATAACTGAAACTCAGAGAAGTTCAGTAATTGGGCTGAGACCAGTTTCAGTTTTAAAACTTCTCCAGATCTTGTTTTACCTTTGTACTCTCTCTTTTGCTATATTACATGAGTAATTTGTAAAAAGTTACAGTTAGAATAAATAGTAAAGATTATCTATTTTCTCCTTTCCAATGAGTCACTATCAAGCATTTATTTGCTTGACCACCTTCAATGACAATAAATTTGCTGTCAAAAGATTTCAAGACGGTTGCAACTAACACATTAAATAATTTCTAAAAGATTTCTAACTTTTCTTTAACCATAACAGCATTATAAAAAGTAATTAGTTAACCCATTGCCAAATCATTTTTAAACTTTTGATTAAGATAAGAAGTGGTAAACATTATGATTAATGTTATAATATTGGAGAATCTAGAGAAATAGATCACATTTAGTAATGCATTAAAAGGACACTTATCAACCAGCAAGAGTTCATTTACTGTCCTAAAGAATGATTGGGCACTAGGGAAAAAAGGGCTAAGCTAATAGGATTATTTAATTTCCCCAATTTTTCTTATTCCTATTCAGTATTACTAGTTTCTGTTTCTCTCCTAATTGAACTATGGAAGGAGCAACTGTGTTGGCAATAGATCAATATCTAATTTTTGAAAGTTAATTTTCTAAAAGAAACTTGGATTCTTTTAGGGGAAAAAAAAGGCATAATGATTCATAATGAAAAATATTGTAACTATCCTGGCAAATTTTCTGTGTGAAATTTCAACAGAATCCATCAATTATAGTAAATGACCAATAAAAATGTTCAATCAAAAACCCATTTTAAGATACATTGTTAATGAACTGTATATAATGATACTTAATCAAAACTCGACATGATCACACGGGAGAAAAGTTCCTCGTGACCTCAGGAGCGCTATTGTTCTGAACAAAAGATAACAATAAAACTATAATTAATAGCCTTTGGTCATGTGGCACTCTCTGGGGAAAGTCAATTTCATAACAAACGCTATTGTTTTTCAAAACACAGGAATTGTGTTCCACAATAGCACTAACACAGCAAGCAAGAAGGCATAATATTTCAGGCTGTTTTCATTTGACACGGAGCTTTTCGTGGTTTTTCCGCACCAAAGTATAACTAAGATGCAAAATCAATAAGTGAAGCTATTGACCACAAAGATGCAAAAAAATAAATTCTGCCTCTATTTTATATCAGTCTCAATCTAGAAATGATACACTGTCTTCAAACGTATATTCCAACAGGATATTTGTGTTAGATAAGTTAATATGGAACACTTATCTTTCCCTGGGTGAGTGTAGTAGTGACAGGTAACATAGGATATTTTAAGATTTTGAGATACAGATCCCTCAAGGTACAAATGAAAATACAAATAAAAGTTTAGAATAAGAAGCATAGTAGGGGATTGTAAAAGCCATCTTTTGTTAAATCGAACGTTTACCTAATCAGCTGTGATAAAGTTAATATGTGAGTTTAGATACTAGTCAACTCTCAGACCTCAATGTGTGTATTATTAGTAACAATACTGTGCATTTAATACACATGCAGTCAATATATGGACTCAAAATATAAGTCTGTGACAATTTTATTGACAGAAAAATGAAATAGTTAAGGTATGCTTGCCAAAACCACATCGGGAGGCATGAAGTCCATTTATGGACGTTATCAATCAGAAACCGGTGTTGCAGTATTTTACTGCTATAAATTTGGGCCAAGGCCATTGGCTCCAATGCTGATATATAGTTTTATTTTTCACAAATATGCATACTGAGTATAAGAGACCTATTTCTGATCCTGCAAACTGAAATATATTCATGTCCCCTCTTTGAGCTGTATCCAAACTCAGGAGTAAGGACACAGTAAAGCCAATGTATATTTTCAAGCCAATCAGTTTAATCAGAGTCCTGTGGAAGTATTCAATAACTCTCCCTATAAATCAGATGGCCCCTTGACCCAGCTGGCGGGAAAACCAAAGCTAAAAAATGTAAAAATCTTAGGTTTTCCTATGAAGCCTCATAAGCAATATAGTTGCTATCAATCTTAGAATGGTTAGTCATGAAAACATTAATACTGGGTATACGTAAGCACTTATTCAGAAAGACTACATTGAAAGTAGAAAACCATGGACAAAGTCAATTCCAGTGACTTAATCTTGTCAAAAGCAAAACAAAATGAAACACAAAAAAGTTAAAATGTGTGATTTCTTCCAGGGATAGCCTGATATTATATGTATATAAACTATGCTATGTATCATATATCATATATATATTCTTAAATTTATATAAATGTAAATATATATATATATATACACACATGCATGTGTGTATATACTTATACACACATATGTATGTGATTGTGTGTGTATGTGTGCATGTATGTATATATATATACATATATATGTGTGTGTATATATGTGTGTATATATACATATATATGTGTGTATATATGTGTGAGTGTATGTGTGTGTATATATATATATATGTATATATATATATATATAAATATATAATTTGGGCTTCAGATAGATAAGTGACAAGGCAAGTACCCAGAAAGACAAGCAAAATAACAAAGGCTCATTGCTAAATGTCACCTTTTAGTGAACCCCTTATTATTCTGAGAAGTTCCACTCAGGGGAGTTTATTTCTAATCTATCTGCAAGGGAATAGATGGGGATCCCTACAATTGTGCCGTATCTCTGCGGATGCCTTCTAAAACTGGAAGGAGGCTCAGGTTTTAATAGATCTCTTTTGGACTAGAGGGTGAATCAGTCAGGATCCAAACAGGAGACAGAAACTACACCAGGTCTTCTTTCCTGATCTTTTAAGTTACTGGAGATATCTTCATTAGAGAACAGAATCTAGGTGCCCCGACTTCATGGAATAAAGAGACCAGGGGTTAAGACTAGGAAAATAGTGCCAGGGACAGTAATATAGTATAAATCTTGAAACAGAGAAATTGGTTGTTATTCATGACCTTAGTGATCGAGAAATGACTCTGGAAGAAGACATGCTACAGGCAGAACAGAGATACAGATGCTTTTCAACTTACGATGGGGTTATGTCTTGATGGGCCCATCATGAATTCTAAATACATTAAAAAATGCATTTAATACTACACTGTAGAGTATGGGTTGTTTACCCTCGTATCACATGGCTGAGTGGGAGCCATGGCTCCCTGCCACTGTCCAGCATCATGACAGAGCGCTTTACCACTCATAGCTAGTCAGGAAAAGGTCAAAATTCAAATTTCAAAGCACTGTTTATACTGAATAGTATTGCTTTCACATAATCGCAAAGTAAAAAAAATCATAAATAGAATCATAGTAAGTCTGAGACCATACACACTAGGTCTCAGGGCAAGGACGAGAGTGAGCGCTTACTTGCAGGAACCTGACAGAGAGTTTTTGTGCCCTAGGTAATTTGCCAGATGCACCCTACACCCCCAGCCCTGTGAGGTCTATAATTATATGGCTCCCCATTTGCACATTGTCTCCCAGTGACTGACACGTGTGTGTATACATCCCACTAGTTGCTTAAATTACTAAATAACCACCTATGAATTAAGATGCAGAGGATATGAAAGTGTGTAGAAGATATGCCCCAGTTCTAAATCTTAGTAACATTAAAGTAGATGACTGAACAATAATTTTCAAAGGGAATCGGACATTAGGTATCAAAATAAGGCAGATATATTAGCACTGCTGGTGCATTATTCAAGTGTTTAGTTTTCTGGGAGGGAGTGTTAAGGACTGGCATTGGACTCTAACTCCTAAAGATTTCTGGAAATGAGGAGAGTCATTGGTGAAAGAATGACAGACTTTCCCAGTGCCAGTTCATAGATTCTGATTTCATGGGTTACCAAGGGTAATATCAATTGATGAAGGATGATCAGTTTAGGCTTATTTTCAAATCCCACAAGCAAGGAAACATCAAAGAGGACAGACGTGGAGTGTCGGTACCAGCTGAGCTATTCTTGCAGACTTAAAGACCCAAATTCCCTCTCCCTTCCCTAGCCCAGGCCTGTCTTCTGGAATATTATTCTGCAGCCTCTGCAGCATTATTACAGCCATAATAACTCGGAATTGAGGAAAAGAACAGCTGGAAGGAAGGCGGGAGCCTGTGTTTCTTGAGTCAACCCAAATACCTATGTGCAGCCTGAGGAATTTCCCAAAAGGTGGAAATTTTTCCAGGAAAATTTAGAAGCAGCTCTGAAAGACCTGATAACATTGAAGAAAAGGTAGCAAATAAAGGCATTCTCTAAGGCAGGGCTTCAAAACCTTTAAGGTGTCTCTAAGACGATCTTGTCAAAATTCAGATTCTGATTAAATGAATCTTGGGCACAGCCAGAGATTCTGCATTTCTAACGGTCCTTGGTGATGCTGATGGTGCTGGTTTGCAGGCCACATTTGGTGGAGTGAGTCTCTAGAGGGCAGTGGTTCTCAACCAGAGGTGATGGTGCCTCCCAGGGGACATCTGGCAATGCCTGCAGACATTTGCAGTTGTCATAACTGTGGAAGTGCTATTAGCATCTAGTGGATGGTGACCAGAGATGCTGCTAAACATCCTGCAATGCACAGGATGGCCCCCACAACAAAGGATCATCTGGCACAAAAATGGTGAGAAACCCTGCCAGAGAGAACTCCTTCCAAGGGGTTTAACTTTTGACTTTTTCTTTAGAAAATGGGTAGAGTTGTGGTAAATGTCATATTTAAGGGAGAATTGCACTCTTTCTAGGTCACCGCCATGTTCTCTAATTACTCAAGCCCTTCAGTGGGCTTATATATTCTGATACAACTTTGTTTGGTGATGTACTACTGAACATGCAACTCAAAGGACAATCCAGGAATTCTGGTTCCAAACCTTCCCTTCTTACCAATAGGCAACACTTCTCTCACATAAGAAATACACTGCACCCCCACCCCCCCCAGATACATATAATTTGGAATGCTACCATAAAGTACTGAAGAATTCGGCTATTATTCAGTCAATACAAAGTGGTTTGTTAAGGCCACTATCCACGGCCCACTGTATAACAGGTTAACTACTTCGAATCTGTGCACACATGTGTGTGGATATTTGATAGTTTGATAAGAATGGTGAGAGGCTACAGGAAAGCACCCCAGGAAATGAAGAGGGGCTTGTTCATAGTAGCTGAGCTCTGTGGTATATGGAAGGCACCAGATCATGAAAGTCATTCATGTCAAAGGACTTTGAACCTTAGGGTTCCCCATAGGAACAGACATCATTTAGGATGGGCCAAGGATGCATCAAGAAAGAAGTTCAGCACATTTTACAGGATAGGCAGCGTTAGGGTGAAAAGGTTATAATAAGAATATCCCTAAAAAAGAAGTCCCCTCATGTTGCCTCAAAAAACGGTTTCTCATTCTGCAAATGGCCCAGTTAATAAAGCAGGAACATCTCAACCATTTGCTCCCGAAACAGACCATGTAGCATTAAGTGCAATTGCTTTTCCTGTGATACCAAACTAGATATCAACTGGTAGACAGCCCTTAGTCCCCTCCAAGACAAGCAAGAGTGGATTGCTTTTAAATTGCATCTTGAAGGACTAGACAGGAGGCATGATAAATATGAAATATTTTCATATTGACATGAGAATGTGCTTCACTCCACTGAAGATATAAATTGGAAAATACATTTTCAATAAACCATTGTTATAATTAATAAGGAATAGAATTTTGCATGAAGAAAGGGCCACCAGCTCCTGAACTTGGTGACTATAATGGCCACCCTTTACAAAGCTGGGTTTCAAAGATGAAGGTTTGGGCCAAAGATGGGGTGGGGTTAGCCCTTCAAAAGTGCCAGCCAGGCAGATAAAACCCTCCCTAGGAGATTAGTCACTGCCTATCCAGCCTGTAATCCCTGAAAACACCAGGTTCAGAACTCCATCCATTTATATGTTCTTACTTACTTGGTACTTGATTGTCTTGGATTTGTCCACTTGACCTTGGCTGTCTCTTCTTCCTGTTTCTCAGGTAACCTATGCCTCGCCACATTTCCTTGACCATAATCAAATTTGGAACTCTAACCCCTTGTAGATGTCTCCAGCCCTCCCGCCACATCAGTACCACAACCACAGCACCGAGGAGAAGCAGCTTCTAAAAGAAGCAGTTGTATGGGAACTTGAAAAAAGTAAATCCATACTTCCCTTGTTCCTTTCTTGTGTCACAAATGATGTACGTCTTGTCTCACTTCCTTACACTTATCCAATTCACAGTATTTACAAAGATGAAAGGGGAAACAGCAAGTGAAATAAAGTGTTAGGATCCTGCTCCAAACTTCTGCAATTGCCAGTCTGTCTGCCTAAAATACCGTCTACTTGACTCCACTTTCCTCAATATAATGGCTCAGGCTTTGGAGTCATAGACCTGTGACAAGGACTAGGATATGTTATTTTAGGCAAGTAGCTCACCTTTCTAAGCCTCATCTATAAATCGGGACTAATAATCCCTGCCTCAGAGTTGTTGAGAAGGTAATGGTAATAATGAATGTAAAATGTTAGGCATTGTTCAGGGAACTTAGAAGGCACTGCAGGAATGAGTGAATGAGAGAATGGCCAGGGAAATTGTACCTGACAGCATTTGCCACTGAGTCTTTGATCATAACATTATGAATAAAAATGATGGCTAACTATGTGTCAGGCACTGTTCTAATTCCTTTCATCCTCACGACAATGCCTAGAGATAAGTACTGTTAGTACCTTTTTACAGATGTGAAAATAGAGACAACAGCAGTTAGTGACTTGCCCAAGGTCAATAGTAGTAGAGGATGTTGATAATAACTAGCATTTTTTTAGTACCTATGAAGCACTGTACTCTGTGTTAGGTGTTGGGGGTGCTGCTAACCTCCTAGAGCTTAGAGTCAGCCTGATGGTTGGAGCACAGATGTTCTGCTGTGTCCCTAATTCAGAGTTGTTCATACAGTAAGCCAGAACCAATGTAATATGTGGAAGGAAGGAAGGAAGGAAAGAAGGAAGGAAGGAAGGAAGGAAGGAAGGAAGGAAGGAAGGAAGGAAGGAAGGAAAAGTGAAGGAGGGAAAGGGAGGGAGGAAGGAAGAAAAACATGTAAGATATGGAATGGAATGGAAAGGAATGAAAAAATAGGGAGCATTGTACATAGCTAAGGTAATTATTGTTTCATGAAATCTTTTTTTCAAGAGTGTATGTGTGTGCGTGCACACGTAATGTGCTAAGTGTAGGTCATAGTCAGAAAACACAGAAGACGTTGCCTTAACAAATTGCACACCATCTATTACTATGTTAATCCTACCTGAGGTACCCTTGGCAATCAATACTCTTTACACAAACAGTGCTAAATTTATCCAACAAGTAGCCTTTTGTGCTTAAAACACACTTTAAGGGGGGGTGGGGGTAGGGATTGTGATGCCTTCCCACATTTCCCCCCCATTCCACCATTAGTCATCTAAAGGTTGCATCTCTGACCAGCTTGAAAGGGCACTTTACCACCCTGTAGAAGCCTACCCTGAAAAGCAGACACTCGGACAGATAGACATGACAGCTTGGGAGGCGGCCAGATTGTCCTCACAGAAAAGCAGAGGTCCTCTTTACTGGCCTGTATTTCAGGTCCCGAGCATGTGGGGCTCAGTTGATTTATTCCGTGCATGAACATGCATATGTCTTCAATAGTTATAGGTTCCATATCAAGAGAGACATGGAGGAAAAAAACAACAAAAACCCATATGTTTTTAAAGTGCTGTAGTTTTCACATGAGGCGCATTTGTCACAGACATAGCTCGTGTCCGTAACTCTTTGTGAAGCCAGAATGTTTGTGTTGTCCCTGCTGCCGTTATTTTATTCTGTGGCAAATTCTCCCAAATGGCACCCCTTTTCTACTCCTGGCACCAAAGTTCAGGAAGAGAAAATCAGGTTGTCTCTCTTTTGTCCTAATTGTTTTCGGTAGACCCATTTAGATCCATGTCAGGATTGCTTTTGTCAGTCTTTGCCTTTTTTCCCTCCCAAGGTTGTTGCAGCGTATTATTATTTACCCAGAGTAACCAGGGGTGATGATTATTTTCAATTCCAGGACTCATCACTTGTGCTCCTCTATTTTTTAACTATCACTTTTTTACTCATTCTGTACCCTGCAGCATCTTATGAAATATAAAATATAATGAAACATTCAGACATTTGACATTCTCCTTATGGGTTTTCAGAGAAGCAACAGTGTGCACACGCTGTAGCTTTCATTTCATTAGTTACCTCGGCGCTCTGACAACGTTCTCAGAATAGCAAAGCAGATCCACCTGCACTTGCTGGTTGGCAGGGGCAACCTGTTTTCATCATTGTCGTCGCCGCCGTCGTCCTCCTCCTTGTCATTCTGCTTCCACTTCCATGGAGGATTGTACAAAAGCCAGATTAGCTGTACTAATAGCCGTTTATCCTGAACCCTGCCTCAGCCACTCATGGGACCCTCCTAGCTCCAGGTCAGCCTCAGAGGGAGGAGGAGCAATGCAGGAAGGAAGGGGGCAGGCAGAGGCACAGAGAGGGAGCCCAGCTCCCAGCAGCATGTAAGGTGTTCATGTACACTCTCCCAATTCTGCGCTCCAATTTGTAGAGTCTCCCCAGAAACGAGTAGTCAGTGTGCATGCGCAAGATACTCAGCAAATGGAAATAACAGTGACTGGTGCAGAAATTCAAATGGAAAGCTCCTCAGTTGGTATCCTTGCAGTGACTCCACAAACCGGTGCTTGGAGACATTTGTCCCCCATGCTGAGAGCCAAGCCTGGGTCCTTCTCAGCCCAAAATGTGCAGGGAATTCATCCCGAGCCTCTGCAGAGATAAGGTAACTTCTCAGCGGCGGGATGGTGTATAGGAAAGAGGAACTTTCAGGAGGCAGGGAACTCCCACACTAAGAATCATTTTTTTTGCCGCGGAACTTTTATTTCAACTTTAGGACCTTTAGTTGTCTCGCGTGTAAAGGAAGAATGGACTTTTCTACTGAAACACTGGGATCTCGTGTACATCCCTGTGGGTCCCAGGCCTCACCCTTGGCGTTCAGCCACAATGCAAATGTTTGCAGAGCCTGAGCTGGTGTGCACCGCTGCCCTTGTCTCCTGGCTCTCTGGCTTTCCCCTACTTTCTCAGAAAAGAAAAGCCTTACTTTATTTGCTGCATTCCTGGCCAGTCTGTGGGCAGCAGGGATTTCCCTGTAGCCCCCAAGTATGCTGCAACATTTAATGTGGCACTTCCAGGTGACCTGCAAGCATTTTCTCCTTCGGGGTGGCTTCAGGTTGCCATGAAGGACTGTGCAGATGGTGTTTTCCTTCAGGACTGGCCATTCATGCCACTGAAGACAGGACAGGCTCTTAATGCTTAGCCTTGTCCTCCATAGCATTTGAATCTCCCATTACAGGGTCCTTTATCACCTGAGAGAACTCCCAATTTCACAGCTCAAGCAAATTTGTTCATTATCATTTTTTTTCTGGCCAGAGTTGACTGGTAGTACAGAGCCTTTCTCCAGGATTTTTCAACCAGGCATCTTAAGATTCAGAAACAGTCAGCAGCATTTTTTCTGACCAGGCCACTGCTGAATCAAGGAGAGAAATTGAGGCCAGAGCTAAAGAGAGAGTGGAATAAGAGTGAGAGTTAAGAGAGCAAGAGCAAGTGGGAAAGGGGAAGAGAGGGAGAGAGGAGAGAGGAGAGAGAGAGAGAGAGAGAGAGAGAGAGAGAGAGAGAGAGAGAGAGAGAGAAAGAGAGAGACAGAGAGACAGAGAGACAGAGAGAGACAGAGAGANAGAGAGACAGAGAGAGACAGAGAGAGACAGAGAGACAGAGAGACAGAGAGCGTAGTTCTGCTTGAGTTTCAGCATCTAACCCTGCCACTGATGATATGCAATAGCTGAGACATTCTTTCAGGAAGTTCCTGTTTTGCCTAAGAAGCTACTATTTGGATCTGTTATTTGCAAGCAAAATGACAAAATGATCCTAAACAAAACATGGTTAGAAGAGACCCTAAAACCATCTAGTCTAAAAATCCACTCTATGTTTAGATTTCCTTTGCCAGATATTAACAGTGAATGCCACTTGTGACAGGGAACCAGCTACTTTCTAAGGCAACACGTTCTACCAACTCTGTCCGTTATTATGAAGTTATTGTACTGAATCGAAGCCTTTCCCATGGCGCTTTCCTCTTATTAGCCCGTGAACTAATCCTTGGACAGAACAGATGTACCTTCCAAAAGCCAGTCCTTTATTCCAAGGCAGTTAAAATGACATCTATTCCTCAAGGTGTTAACATTTCTTTTTTCATCAACCCCAAATATCCAGTTTTTTCTTCTGTTTCTGAGATGATGCCTTTTGAAGTCCCTTCACCTTCCTGATACAGTTTTCCGATTCCCCAGTGGTGTGGAGCTCGGAACTGGACACACTATTCCAAGTAGAGTCTGAGCAGGACAGAAAACAGCAGGATTCTCTCTCCCTAATTCCAGGACGACACTGCAGCTTAACTCACTGTGTGACTCACATTGAACTTACTGTTGACCAACATCCCTGAACGCTTTTACTCATGCTATAGGTCTGTTCCCATCTTCTCAGCCTTATGCTTATGAAGTTGGTTTTTAGATCCAAAGTGTAAGATTACATGCACTGTCCCTTACAAAATTTCATCTCAAGTTCAGTGTGAATCAACAACTGAGGATGATGATGGAGAAGTTTTGGAGATGGATGGTGATGAGGGTTGCACAACAATGTGAATGTCATTAATGCCACTACACACTTAAACATGGTCAAAAGTGTAACGTTATTTATATTATGACTATTTACCACAATAAAAAAATTGAGGATATTTGAATATGGACTGGACATTATAAACTGGGGAATTACTGTTAATTTTCTTAGGTGTGGTCAATACTACAGAGTTGTAGAGGAGAAAGTGTTTTTAGGGGATACTGCAGTAGTTCGCAGTCGAATTTCTTGAGATCTGCACCTTGCTTTCAACGGGTTAAAAAAATAGATATTTAGAAAGATAGGTAATGAAATTGATAAAGCGTTAACAATCGTTTGACCTAAGTATTTAGTATGTAAATCTTCATTTTAGTATTTGTTCAACCTTTTTTATATATGGAATTTTTCTTATTGAACCGTTGGAGAAAATGCAGCCCAATATTTTAGTTTGTTAAGATGCATGCTCACTTTTCAGCCCCACCACCTTCAGTCCTCTGTCTCAGGGGCGAGGCGCTACCTTGCAGTGGCCTGAACTGCTGTGGGCTTTTGTGCCTTCCTTGTCCGGGAAGTCGCTCTCCTCACTCCATCCCCAGCTTCACAACTAACCCCTACTACCACCCCTTAGGGAACCTCCAGGCTTCTGAACCAAGTCCTTGGATTTATCATTCTATATGATGACTTCCTGTGTAACTCAAATATTTGCCAGCCTCGCGTCTCTGAATCAATCCCCCAGTCCCTCTGGATCACTCTGTTTTCCTTTAATCCCTAAATGAGATGGCTCAGATAGGAAGCCCCAGGTGGCCTCCCCTGATTTGATTGCATTTCAGAGGGTCTTATGTTCCTGCCACCAACCAGTGATTCCCTGCTCCCTGTCACCATGTCACCATCCTGCCGCCCAGAGCTACCCCCTCTTCCCTTGCCATCATTTCACCCCCACAACAGATGTTTCCCTCTCTGCTGCATTCCTCCATCTTACCAGAAATATCAGACTGTTAGACATCACAGACTTTTCAGAATAATGTCATAAATAATGGGGGATAATTGCAGCCCAGGGCAGAACATAACTTCACACCCATGTTCCTCGTGACTTCTTCATGGGGAATTTTCACCGGCCCTGTCTCTCCCAAGAGCACAACTGCTTGCTGCCTGCTACCGTGTTGGGTCCCTCTACCTCCAAAATCCTTTCTACTCCTCGCTCTCCTTTCTTCTAAATCTTGGGGACCAATATGAAAACCCCAAATTCCTGACGTTGTATTATCTGGATCAGTTTTGCTCTTCTGTCAAAAAAACCTCTGCACTTGTACTACCCCTAAGAAACTTTGTGTTTTAGAATTAAAAACAGCCCATTCTAGCATTTTCTTAAACAGGGATTTTTTTTTTCCCCCTCTGAAAGAATCTCTACTGGTTCAAACCTTTTCTAGCAATAGTTAATTTGGCATCTCATGAAACTGGAAGCTCACCCAGGGCAGACATTCTTGCTTGAATCACCAGCATCCAGCAGAGTCATGGTTGCATGATAGATTCTCAGCGAGTGTTTGACCAAGGAAAGAAGGAGGGAAAGAAGCAGAAAAAAAGCAGAGACATATATCTCTAATTGTGGAGTATCAGGTCATAGGACCTTTTCCTGCCTCTCTGAAATGATATGGTGTCACTTCAAACTTTTCATTGAACCCTTTGGGAAAGGTGAGCTTCCGGCATGCCCCCTTTGCTTTGTTCCTCTGCACTCTCAGCCTTACAGGGACAGGACCCCATGGAGGGCAGAGGGGGCAGCCCAGCCAGTGCTGCCCGTGACCAGAGGTAGCGCAATTCTAATTCTTGTACTGGATAGTAATTTGGAATCCCACTTGTCCACAGCTATAACCCACATTCTCCAATAATAATAAAGTGGATATTTTAGTCACATTCTAATAACTATCAGCTTTATAATAAAGTTGATACTTTGGTCACATTCTCCAGTATCACTTTGATCAGTAATAAAGTCTATATTTTGGCCTTTAAAAAAAAAAAAGAAAAAAGTTGCTGTTCAGCAAATGGCTTTCCACTACACTAAAAATAAAAATCCAAATTCTGTGCCCTGCCATGGCCTACGTGATCAAGCCACATCTCTCTCTCCAGTTGCATCCTCTTCCCTTCTTCCCTCTCTCACCACCTGTGAGCCCCCCTCACTGTCTTTCTATTCTGCAGACCTCACCAAGCTCATTAGTGCCTTAGGTCTTTGCGTTTGTTCCTCCATCTTCCACCCCATCCCCACCCCCAGCCGACTTCCTGTCTCTCAAGTCGCAGCTCAAAGGTCCCCATCCCAGAGGAGTCTTTTACAATCACCCAAGACTCACACTACCTCATGACTTTTTATCACATCATCCTATTTTATTTTCTGTATCGCACATCTCATAACCTAAAATTATATTTGTTTGTGTTTAATAACTTATTTTCTACTCCTTCCTTGGTCACCACCAATGGAATGTCAACTCCATGAGAGCAGAAACTATCTTTCTTATTCACTTCTGTATTCCCAACACTAGAACAGTACCTGGTACACAGGAAGTACTTAATACATATTTGTAGAATGACTTTAAGAATAAATGGATTAATGAAGATTATAAGTGTTTGTCTAATCTACTCACTATGTGAGGTGTTAGAAATTCCAGGAACAACTTTGAAGAACTATGTCAGTGTGTCTGCTTTAGAAACAACTGATTTACATATTGCAAGCGGTAACAGCTAGTGCTCTGTGATGTACTTGCAAAGTCTGCCCAGTGTCTGTGAGGAGCCAGAGCTGCACTTCTCACACACGGCGGAATAATTATAGATTGTCCCCTAACCACACACTAATTGAGATCTTCTTGGAAAACATGGCCACATTTTTATGCCAGTTCTTCACACTCTATATTTGAATGAAAGATGACATAGATAGTGTCATATGACAGACTTTCAAGAAGCACAAAAATGGTTCTCAGATATTTCTAAAGGTATTGGCTCATTTCTAATATTCCCAGACAGTTGTATTTCTCACATTGTCCGGGTCCACTTGTCTTTAGGACTTCTTAGCCTCTGCCCTGGTAAGAGCTCAGATTGTCTTTTACATGACGTGCTTCAAAGCTGTACTCTGCAGGTTCCCTGTCCAGTACCAGAGTCCAAACTAGACTGGCCACACTGGGAGCTCCTGTTCACTTCATAGACGGAGTGCGCAATCTAGGTCACCCTATAAGAGCTTCCCAGTTTTCCTTTGGTGGCCTCTAGGTATACTTCCAGTCTCCATGTACTTCCCAAGCTTGATCCATAGTGCTTGCTCTCACTGTTTCACTTCCACCCCTTTCTCTTTTTCTCTGCCAACCCTTACAGCCCAGTTTGAGATCTGGTTTCCCCAATTTCCAGGAAGTACGTTTATACTAATAGCCATTGCAGAGGCATCTTCTCTGGTTAGTTATAATTCTCGCAGAGGTTTAGAAAAGGCAAGTAAACCTTGAAGACACTGCACCAAGTGAAATAAGCTAGTAACAAAAAGACAAACACGATATAGTGTTGGTTATATGAAGTATCAAGAGTAGTCAAACTCATGGAAACAGTCGTTGCCAGGGGCTGGGGTGAGGGCAAATGAGCAGTTGTTGTTTAATGAGTATAGAGTTTTACTTTTGCAAGATGAGAAAGCTCTGGAGATCTAGTTTGCAATGATGTAAAGAGACTTAATACTAATGAACTATACACTTAAAAATGGTTAAGATGGTAAATTGTGTCATGTCTATTTTATGAAGTTTTTTTTTTTTTGAAAAAAGGCAAAATAACAACAGCAACAAAAAGGCAAGTAATTTGCTATAATCCCAGGTAGCATTCCCCCAAACTGCTACTTGCCTACCGTTCCCAGCGTCCCATTTTTGTCTTCCCTTTAACCTTTGGGAAGTAAACGTCGGCAATGTCTGATGTCAGAAGGCCCCTTCCTTCCATGTATGCCCTCATTTTAACAGCCAAGTACACTGCTTCCCTTTGGAGTCATCTGTTATACTTTGGGTTACGATTAATCTATCTAGCCACTGCTTCTTTATCCTTCATTCCCTTTAGATAGCTTTATCCCCCTGTGGAGCCTCCCTTTGCTGCTCTGAGCACGTGGACAAACAGCCTCCTTCCTATTTGCATTCCGCATCCACCCACAGCCCAACCTTCTCCCAAGCTGCACTGTGAACTCAGAGCATCCTCTCTGTCTGCACTCATCTACTTTGCTCCCTCCCATTATTTAAATTGCTCATAAAAGCCAATTTTTCATAAAGGCTTTCTAGAACAATTAATATGATATATTTATAGTTTATTTTCCAATAGCTTCCCAAAAAAGAATATATGGCATATATGATCAGCTGGGAAAAGAGTATTCTTCTTATATACAAGACAAATTGCATTGTACTGCCTGTTGCACATAATCCCTCTGACTCAAGCAACTTAACAGTTTCAGTTAGTTAATTATATTCTTAACATCCATTTATTTATTACCAGTACCACTATAATTCTAAACTAAACATTTTAGGACACATTATAAAGATAATAAATACCACTTATGAATATTTACAGTGTGTTACGTACTTATAGTAGGCACTTTATAAAGTAGCTAATTTATACAATAATCATTCGAATTTGGGGAAAATAATTAAATGTACATCTCTCAATCTGAAAAAATGAGAAA
The DNA here is from genome assembly GCF_001890085.2 of Hipposideros armiger. Classification (NCBI taxonomy): domain Eukaryota; kingdom Metazoa; phylum Chordata; class Mammalia; order Chiroptera; family Hipposideridae; genus Hipposideros; species Hipposideros armiger. The sequence continues at coordinate 191,784 of NW_017731408.1, read as the reverse complement.
TAATGCTGTGTTCATATTTAAAATACAAGTTAGTAATCTCTAGACATCTGGAGGACGTGGGTTCTACCATTTTCTCTTCATTATGTTTAGCATCTAGTACAGTTGTAGGCATGTAATGAACACTCGTTATGTATCTGGTGGAAGGGTGAATAAATGAGTGAAGAAAGTTGCTTGATATTACATAAAATGTAAATACTAAAATCGGGATTAAATTCAGCTCTTTGAGACATCAAAGTGAATGTGGTTTTTGTTTGTTTTGTATTTTTTTTAGTTTCAGGTGTACAAAACAATGTAATAATTAGACATTTATACCCCTCACAAAGTGATAACTCCCCTCCCCCAATCTACTATCCCTCTGACATTGTATATAGCTGTTACAGTTCCACTGACTCTATTCCTTATGCTGTACTCCACACTCTGTGATTTATAAAATTATAGTTGACATTCATTATTATTCAGCTTCAGCTTCAGGTGTACAGCGCAGTGGTCAGGCACCTACACTGTCCGTGAAGTAGTCTCCTTAATAAGACATATGGCCATCTGACACCCTACAAAATCTTTACCACAGAGCGTTGCTAGATGGGAGGGGGTGAGGATGAGGGAGAAGGTGAGGGGATTAGAAAGCACAATGTTTTTTTGTTTTTCTTTTCTTTTTCTTCTTTTCAGAAAATATGATGTCGTGGTCCTTTCCATTATCCTATTCATTACTACCTTTACCCAATTTAACTGTACTATTACTAAGTATCTTTAGTTTTACAAATTCTGAGTTGATTTTAAAGACTCAAAAAGACAGACCTATAAGATAGTGAGCTTCCAAAAGGTGGCAGTAGCATGCTAGTCACATGACCCAAGCTTTATTTAAACTACTGGCAAATTTGATTGATGGAGATAAGTGAACTTCTTCTTTTTGTTCCAAAATAATATACTGTAAAACTAATCGAACTGAAACAACATTCACTATATAGCAGAAAATATTTTAGATATACTTTTGAAATGAAAAAAAAAATCTAAGGTGCTGTTCAAGAGTTTCCGCACTAATTTTACCCTCTCAGACAGTCAAAAGCACTTCTCAGCAGTGTGTTCTTCAATGTCAAGCTTATCCCAGTGAAGTTTCCCTGAGCTGCTTGTTTATTAGAAGGTTTGGTCTCCTCTTTTTCTCAGCCTATTCACCTTTCTGACACTTCGCATGCTAATGAAAGGGACACCCTCAGTTTACCTTTTCAACTTACTTTCACTCAGAGTTTGTTTGGTTGGTTGGTTGGTTTTTGCACATTGCAAAATCAGAACATGGAGAAATAGCTGCATAGTAGCAAGATGCTGCCGAGAGACTGTTTTTACCCAATTAGAAGAAAGTATTTGCACTCCATCCCACCTGTGAGGGTTCTGTCTCCCCCAACTCGCAGTGAGCACAGCTCATTGAAGACACACATGGGCGAACAAATTGAGTGAGTGCCACGACACAGTTCCATACTGGAAGGGACATTGGAAGTTCAAATCAAGAGAGGAAGCTTATTTATTGAGCATAGTTCCAGATCCATTTCAGAAATCGAACAGGAAAGATCAGTGTCTGCAAAAACTCAGAAGGCAGAGAGATCATGTCACTTTTATGAAGCTGAAAGTAGTTCAAGATATCTGGAGGAATGAACGTAAGATGTCCACTGGCACCTCCTAGTCCACAGGCCCTTATCAGTGACATTCCCATGCTTGGGGTCCCTTGCTGCCTGGTCAGCAATGTTCTGTATCATATAAACTTTTGATCCCTGTGGACCAGAGCTGGTTAAACTAGGGGGTGACACTATTTGGACAATAGCCAATCTTCCTGCTGGCTAAAGACATACCATCCATGGCTTGGCATGGAAAGATAAACTGGACCAATAAGTTTCCTTTCTGAGGAATCTGAACTGAGAAACATTAGAGAACGAGCAAGTTTGAGTGAGAATTAAAACTGCGATGTATATGAAGGGACATACACAAGGTGGACTTATGAAGGAATGGCAGTTATTAGTAAGACTAAAAGCTTAAGAGGGGAAAGAATGTGCCAGGTATGCAGAGAGCAGCAAAGCATGCTCCTCTAAGTGCTTCCTTAAAATGCAATTTTATTTCTAAAAGTCTGTCCCACACTTGACCCTCATAAGCATTAATGACAAGACTATATAGTTAACCTGGCCGCGGTCCACTCTTCCACCTTTGTTTTTCCTAATTCCATGGTAGCAGGACCCTCAAAGTGCATTTTCTTCTCCTTTCTCATTCCATTGTCTAAATGAGCCCAAGTTTCAGATTATAAAATTGAGGCACTAGGTGGCAAAGAGACTGGCCAAAGTGAATTTTTGGTGACCCTTCATTAGAACTGAACGTTTTTACTCTGTTAGCATTATTTGCTTCAGCGTGCCACAAATGAGTCACAGGACTATACCTTAAAAAGGCCTTACATTTGCACTGGCCAGAGATTTTTTTTGCAGCCATTCCTTGCTTTTCATCCAGATTGTCAGTTACACACTATATATTATTTATATACCTAAAAGTAAAAAACAACATTTTAAATATTTGCTTAATAACTTTCTAGTGTATGCCGCCATTCTGATACTGCCATTCCATCGAGCCTAGTGTAAATGACATTATTAAATTGTACTGGCAGCATAAGATTACCTTCTTTAAATCATGTGCTTCAGAATATTTTATTTTAATAAAGTCTTTGCAATAGATCCCTTCCATCACTCACATTCTTTCTCATAAAAAAAAAAAGAAATTGCTCTAGGCCTTTCAATGAGGGCCAATTGAAAAATTAATCATAATTGCTATAGCAGTGACAAAGTTGCTTTGAAATGTTTTTCAGTATTTGACTGCCCTTTGTTATAAGCATCAAGTCCTGAAAGGCTGGTAGAAAGAGGAGGAATCAAAGGAAGCACACACATATCCTGGTACATTTCAAAATGGCAAAAGGTTAGTTAGATTCATTTGTCAAATTGAATTTTTACTCTATTTTATCTCCAGTTTTTGCCATGTAAATAACACACATAGCACATACACATGCATGTACACACAAACACACACACGGTATTTTTTTGTTCTTGTTTACTTAGCCACATTCTCATTAAATTCAATACATATGAAATATTTCTCAGGCGTCTCATTGCTGTTGCTATTAGAAGTCTGTAAAAAGCAAAGTAAAATATGCAACTGGTAAACCATAGTGAATCTTTGAAAATACAGCCTATTCCACAAAACCCAGATTTTTGAGATAAGCATGGTGAATATATCATGTGAGATTCCAAATAATGTTTGATTCAAATGGCCTACTCAGAGACAGTCTTTATGAGTAGGCGTGATTTGGGTTACAGCCCCTGTTGTTTTTCAGGTTGAAGGTAACAGATAGTTGTAAAAGACATCCCGGCCCCTCGGCTGCCAGCATTATGAGTTCTTTATGATTGTGCAGGGGATGCATTAGCATGACACTGTGGCCACAGGACTGCACAGGACCCAAAAATCCACATCTTAGAAATGATCGCATTACAGCTTTGGCTCCACTCTGGAGGCAGGACGCCAATGGGATAGAAAAATAAGTTTTTAGATTTCCGAAACTTCATATAGCGTTAAGAATCCTAAAGGAAGAAAGTTCTGATAAAAAAAAAACTGCTTTCCCTTTGGGTTGTTTCTCTAAGGAAGCTGCTGGTGACCTGGCCTCTCCCGTGACCACTTGTGGTTCTCAGGAACCCGGACGATAGTGCAGTTCCAGTTATTACTGCTCTAGGAAACCCTGGCTCCTGCAGTCCAGCCAACCAAGCCAAAGATTGCCGTCCTGATATGGCTTGAAAACCTCAGTAATATTTTACCCAGGATTGCAGATAACCATTTACATGCCACTTACTTGGGGTCAGTAATGATTTTTAGTTGGAGACTTAATTTCATTTTCCTTAACAATGAAGCCTCCTGGTGATGGGGTTGAGAGCTCAAGAAGGTGGGGCTAAGGGTGGCTTGTTCTCAATAAAGAGCTGGAGCAACTTTATAAATTAGACACTATTAACCAAGCATACCTGCCTCTCTCTCTTTCTCCACCCTTCCCTTCCTCTCCCATCAATTCTCTTAGAATCTAAGCCTGCTAAGAATTTTTAATTTTTAAAGAATGTGCCACATAGTAAATACATATATCACCAAATTGTCTCCCAGAAAGTTTGTGCCAAGTGACACTTCTGCCAGCAGGATCTGAGATCGCCCACCTCCAAGCCGGCTTTGTAACCAGGCTCTTCCTCCATCATTGCCAGTTTCATAAAGAAATACATTTATATGTTTAATTAGAACCTATTTCGTCAAAATAGATTTATCCTATTTGTAAATCTAACCTCTTGGTTTTTTTGTATTCATATGTTTCACAATAGTTAGCCAATCTTGCATTCTCAGGATAAAATCTACAGGATTAATGATGAATGACTCTGCGAATACCCTGCTAGTGTCAGTTTGACTTCCTCTAATTTAAGATTTCAACATCTATGTTAATTAGGGAGATTGGTATCTGACCCTCTATTCAGCAGCTGAGGATGAGAGAACAACCCAGTGTCTGCAACACTTGGGGCCAAACATTTCTTAATGATCAGTTGTATAGTGTGGTGTAAAAAAAATAAGGGAGGGTGTTTCTTATGGAAAATAAATCACAGAGACTTATACTGCATCTTAGTATATTATAAATTCTAAGATCCTGTACTAAAGAACACTGTTAAGATTTGTGTAATCCATGGCTTATTAAATTTATTTGGCTAAAAATATGAATGCTTTCTGTATAGAATAACTATTCACCTCTGACAGGACATTCACGTGTTTCATTTAACATTTCGAGAAGGGTTTAGTTTTCTTCCTAGTCTATATTTGGCATAAGTTTTATGTTAGTTTCACAAAATTAAACCACCTTTTCCTGTTCTCTAAAATCGTTTAAATGGGAAGCATATAATGTTGTCCTTGAAAGTTTGAAAAAAATGCTCTTATGAAATCAACGAGTCCCATTGATTTTTGCTGTTTTATTTATTTATCTCAATTTCTTTTACGGTTATTGATATATTCTGGTTTTCTGTTCTTCAAAGGTAACTCTGGAAGCTCTTTCTTCGAAAGAGTGTCTACATCATTAAGATTTTGAAATGAATAGGACACTTTTATTCACAATATTTTATTTATATTTTCTCTCCTTTTTTCATTAGATTTTTCAAAGCATTTTTTATATTTCCTTTTCTATGATTTTATTATTTACTTATTACTACTTAAGCTTATCTATTTTTTTTTAATGTTGCATAGTCCCTTCTTATTGGTTAATTAATATGAAAGTTAAGGCTCTGAATTTGCTTTTGAGTGAAACTTTGGCAATGTTTTATAAATTTTGGCCTTGAATTTTGCTTCATTTGAAATTTAATATTTCAAGTCATAATTTGTGTTTGATTGTCTTTACATTTTATATCAACAATTCTCAGATGTGGCCTAGGAACTCCTGGGGGTCCCTGAGACCTTTTTAAAAAGCTCAGGAGGTCAGTATTTTCACAATAATTTTAAGATGTTATTTGCCTCCTCCCTCTGATCCTCTCAGGAGTTTACATGGGAACTTTCTAGTCCATGTGATTATGGCCCTGAGCACACATGCATCACCCTCTGATAGTGTGTGTGCGTGTGTATTTTTGTGTTTTAAAAATTTCTTAGATTTTATAAAACTTCTAGAAGACAACATGGAGTAAAGTCCTTGTGATCTTGGGTTAGGTAAAGATTTCTCAGGATACAGAAGCATGAACTATAAAATAAAAAATTGATACATTGGACTTCATCAAAATTTAAAACTTCAGCTCTTTGAAAGACACTGTTAAAAAGAAAAGTAAAAAAGAAAAAACAAATCACAGCGTAGAAAAAATATTTGAAAAACACATATCTGATAAAGGATATCCAGAAGATATAAAGGACTCTTAAGATTCAGTAATAAGAAGACAACCCAATGGGGAAAAGGTTTGAACAGACACATTACCAAGGAAGACATACAGATAACAAATAAGCACTAAAAATATGCCCAACGTCATTAGTCATTAAGGAATGCACATTTAAAACACAATAATATATATCCCTTAGAATAGCTAAAATAAATTTTTAAAAAACTGATAATATCAAGTCCTGGTGAGAATGCTAGTAAGTGGAATTCTCATATACTGTTAGTAGAAATGCAAAATTGTTCAGCCATTTTGGAATTGTTTCTTATAAAGTTATCATTTCTTATAAAGTGTCTTATAAAGTTAAACAACTTACAATATGGTGCAGCTGTCCCACTCCTGGGTCTTTACTCAGAGAAATGGAGACATGTCCAGACAAAACCCACATACAAATGTTCATATATTTGGATATATATATATCCAAAGACTGGAAAACCCCAAATATCCCTTGACTGGTAAATAGATAAAGTAATCATGGTGCAGCTATATATAATACAATGGTATACTTCTCGACAATAAAAAGAACCAAAATATTGATACATGTAACAATATAGATTAATCTCCAAAGTATTATGCTAAGTGAAAGAACCCAGATTCCATAGGCTATATGATGTGTGATTGCATTTATATGATTTGCAAAAAGTAGATCTATAGGAAAACAGTTTGTCTAGGGCTGGTAGTGGAGAGACATGTTTGACTCAAAAGAGCATGGAAATATCCTGTATCTTGATTGTGGTGATGATTATACAACTCAGTATTAAATTTGCACAAATTCATAGAATTACACATTTAAAGGGTGAATTTTACTATACATAGATCAATCAACCTGCTTAAAAACATTCAGTTTTAATTTGTAGTACAATCGATGCATGTTGAATGAGATTTGTGGTGGTAAATCTAAAATGGTCTCACTGCACAATCCATAACAAATATAATCACACCCCTGAAATTCTTCCTTTCTTTAGTTTTCTCTTTAGAACATCTCCAGGGTCTCAAAGTATAGATTTAGAAGAAGATAGTGATTTTTCTGGGCCCTGAAAAAAGCAATAAGCAACCCCAAAGAAGAAATAAGTGAAGGCTTATTTGTCATGAAATCATAAGACTGGAATAAAGCCAAACAGAGACCAAGATCCATTCCTTTATCACTGTCTTTTCTTAAAAATAAGAAGTTATCTTATAAAGAAAGATAAAAAGACAATTTTCTGTTTCTCTTCTCTGCTGTCTGCTACTTGGAATTGCAAGGGAATGTGGAAAGATGTAAAGACGGAGGAAATACATTGATAATACTAAAAATCCACATTCATATTTATTCTTCATGTTACAAAGTGATTTTCGTGCCTCTTCTTTTATCCTCTCAGCAGTCCTATGAGGCAGATATTACCTTCTTTTTATAAATTAGGAAACGTTCTTTTTTTTTTTCCTAAAAATGAAGCTCAGAACTGGCTCAAGTTTATACACCTATTAATCATCTGCTGAAACCTCATATTCAGAAATTCTAGCTCCAAATCTTATGTTATTTCTACCAAGACATGCTGGAGAGAAAAAGCAGCCATGGGGAAGGTAGAGTAATAAAGGAAAGGGAAGGGAAAGATCTCAGTATGGGTAGGGGACCGCCTCACTTCCGGTGAGCAGAATCAGCCTGGCCTGGGCTTCTCTGCGCATAAGACCGCCCCGCTGCACAGCTTAGTTTCAGCCCTTTTTATGACTTCAGTATCGTTATTGTCCAACCTGCATTCTAGGCTTAATAATCACACCAGTATTAGCATTCCTCCTAGGCTTCACTTTCTAGCCTCTTGGCATCTTTGTGTCTTTTCTCTGAACCTTCCATCCGTTGTCTTGATTTCCGTTCAGGTGTAGAAGCCAGAGCTGGATGAAACCTTTCAGTTCAGTTTTACCTTCTATCTACCGCTTTTTACTTCTCAATGAAGAGGTCTGTGAAAAGATTAAAACATGATTGAATTCAATGTACATCAGTAGGAAATAAACTACAGTTCAAGTAATGAGATGTATGCCTTAGGCCAGTGTTTTATTTAGCTGGGTTTCGTATTAGCTATTTCTCCTTTTACTAATACCTCCTGATAAGTAGATGATAAAAAAAGATAATAAATTATATTGATTCTAAACAATACTATACATCCCCATTTCCCAGGTTACCTCTCATCTGGAGGTAATCATTTTCCAGTTCTGGCAACAAGGAACCCTAGTAAAAGTTAAGTCAAAAATTTCCATCAAATGATGATGGAAATTTAAAAATGGCAGTCAGTTTCTGGTGACTGTCATTCATCACCACTCACAACAAGAGGTAACATTAATTGATAATTGACCATGTATACTCACCATGTGCGTCATGTTCATCTTGTCCTTCAATCCCCACAATCTTAGAAAGTTGATATCATAACTTCCATTGTAGAGAAGAGCAACATCAATTTAGGTCATCTAACTCTAAAGCTTTCGGCCACTACGTTTCACCTCCCGAACACTGGCAGTATACTGTACTGCCTAACCAACAGAGAGCAAGATGTTATTGTAAGGAAAGGGGAAACACATGTTTTACAGATTTCTTGAATAAATAATGCTAAATTTACAAACGACAGCAGAAAAGAATGAGAATGGAAAAGTTTTTCTTAGAATATTGATGGCAGAACAGATATGACTATTTGGGTTTGATAATCTTTCCAGGTTGGTGCTTTCATCATCCTATTTTTGCACCGGGATAGCAGGGGCCCTATCTATTATATGTCTCAGTTAACCAGGGCACATAGTACAGTCAGTCCAGCTATGTTAATTAACTCTGACTGCTAAATGGTGGGTCAGTTCAGTCACTAAAAGTCCAATTAATAGATGAGAGTAAGCAGCAGACTGAATGTGCCGTGGCAGATTTCATCTTGCCTTTTGATTTTTTAGTAATTGACCTGGTCCATCATGCAACTAACCCACTTGGTTGTTAAGATATCTGGAATACTGTGTATGGTGTTCTAGCTATTTTCTTTCTTTTTTTATTTTTTAGCTGAGCCATCCTGCCACCTGTTGGCAGCTCAGCTTTGGCTGGGAATTGAACCGGCGACCCTGTTGCTCAGAGCTTGCACTCTTAAGAGAGCTCGTAACCAACTGAGCCACTCGGCCGGCCCAGTGTTCTAGCTATTTCAATAATACAGTTGTGGCCTTGAAATGCCTCTTCCTCAAAAATAAAAGCAGCCCTCGGATGAAAGCAAATACATTAGGCCTATCTGATTTTTTTAATGGATGCATTTTCTAATATTGGATTCTCCACCTGAAATACATTATTTACCTTTTATCTCTAACATGAAAAATATGTAACAATAAAATAAATTGCCTGAAAAAGTGATTGCTTTGTACACTAGAGTCCTTTGAATTGTCACACCAATAACTAACAAGTAGTATTGGTTATTATTAACTAATAGTTTTGTAGGATTTTACCTGTTATTTTCAGATAGTACATTCTAGTTTTGCCATTTTATTTTTCATTAAGACATTAGCAAGTCTGCATTGCTATAATTATATCTATTAAAGTTTTTGTGCAAATATAACAAATACGTTAAAAACAATTTAAAAAGTGACTAATCATGTGGCTAATAAAACTACATGTTTTTAATGAAAAGTCCATTAGCCTACTTCAGGAAACCTATTTTATAATCCCAACTCCATCACAGATTCACTGAACTCTGAGAAGTCAAAGTCAGAAGGAAGGATATTTTAGAGGCATTTTAGTTCATATCCTCCAAGGAGAAAACCTGAGGCCCAGAGAAGTTAATTACCAAATCTCCTGATTCTTAGGCCTGCATAACCTCCACGGCGACAGTCTAAGGCTTTATGAAGAAACAATTTTTTAAAAAGTACATTTTACAGCTAATTAGATTATGAAAATATCTTGTCTTGATTACTATGAGCGAATCTCCAAAGTACAGTATGATTAAGATTATATAGTTAGCCATTCCATTTTGAAATATGATTGCCAACTGAATTTGTAAAGATTTCTGGAGTGAGACCAGTTATAACAAACCATTAAATTTTGACCCATACACTTTCATTACATATTCCACGGATAGTTTTTGGTTCTAATATTACTTTTCAGTATTCATAACTAAACAAGATGGATTGAGTGAGTGGAGTGGAGGCAGGTGTGAAAGCATAAATTTATATCCTATCAATTATTTATTCAGACATTCACCTAATTATTTAACACATATTGATTGAGTCTATTCCATAGACTCCAGGATACAGAAATAAACAAGACATGGCAACGTCCAGACCCCACAATTCAGAAAGAGACAGACACGTCAGACTAGGACCAGAGTGCAGAACAGAATGCGCTGTGAGGAAGGTAAGAACAACGTATGATAAGCACATGGGATGATGCACACACAGGCAGCTTAGGGAAGGACGACAGGCTTTCAGGAGGAGACCTCACCTGAACTTCAAGGCGTAAAGGATTGATAATAACAATAATAATAGATGCTATTTGATTGATGTTTGCAACATGCCAGGTGCTATTCTAAGCATTTTACATCTATTAATTTATTTAAACTTCACAACAACCCTTTGAGGCAGGACTTTTATTATCATCATTTTATATAGGAGGCAACCACATTTCAAGGCCACGGAGCTATTAAAGTGGCAGAACTTGAATTTGAACTCAAACACACTGGGGATTGTGACAAAGAAAAGAGTGAAAGGGAACAAAAAGATAGGATGAGATAAGGTCACAGACTTCAGCAACAGCAAATCGTAAAAGCTTTGTGTGACACACGAACAGCTGTGAATTTCTCCTAGAGGCTATAATTATGCAAGGCGCTTCAGTGTATCAAAAGTATAACTCAAGCACATATATTCTCACTTCCACCCCTCTGCTGACAATGCTACCAGAAATGTCCTTCCTATACCCCTGCCCTTCTTTCATTCTTTCCTAGCCTGTAAAATTTATCTACTCTGTGACATATTCGTTCCATAAATCCCATTCACTATCCAGCTCTTCCAGCACGAATAGCTCTTATCACATCACTCAATAACTCTGTCTGTTATTGTGCACTAATTTTTCACGTGTATTTATCCAATCAACCCTTTAGCTCACATCCTCTTAAACACTAGAAAAGTTTTCCTATTCCACTTTTATATTTCCACAGCCTCTAGTTCAGTGAGTGAGCATCCAGAGGTTACTCTAAAACAAAACTTACTTTAGAATAAAAACTGAGAAATCGATAAGCCTGAGGAACAGTGGATTCGTGGTTATTACTGTTGCTCAACACAGACATTGCCCAACCTCTCTATCCGGTCATTCTAGGTGCTTGTTGCATAATCAAGAGATTTAAATCTCTACAGTAGTTATAACTTGCTTGGCAAATGCCCAAACTGCTGCCCAGATTAATGGGGGAAGAAAGATAAAATAATAAGAATAAATCACAACACACATATTAGCTCTCACTGATTCTCTAATGTCCTACTTCATAAATAGTATTAATTTCAAGATAATCATACTGTAAGATTAGAAGATCTCTTCAGTGTTTATGTTGTTCTCCTACACCTTCCAATTCGCGCCAGCCTCCAGCCCTACTATTTAGACAGGATTTAATTTTTAAATTAGCCTTGACACTTGAAAGGCTATTTTTAAAGATTTCCCAAGTAGGAAATTCCATATCCTTCCATAGTAATTCCATCCCACTCAGCTAGTTCTCCCCTAAATTTAATCTGAATCCTACACATTGCATTTGGGGCCCATTTCCTCTTGTTTTGACCCCTGCTGGGTAAATGGAGAATGGTTGATTACCATCAATTATGACCAAAACATTCTTAAAAAATAATATTGATAATAATAAATACTCTTAAATAACCCAGGCCTCTCTTGTTTAGCAGAAGAATCAGTTATTTTAACCTATACTCATAAATATTATTTCTTAATTATTTTTATCTTTATTATTGAACTCTTTCGAAATCCTTTACATTCTTTAGTGCGGAATCTACAGCTTAAAAATGGGGCCCAGGGGCTGTCTGGCTACTAGTGGTAAGCATAGCTCCAAGATGACCTCACGGTTTCTGATTTCTGCACTTCTATTCCTGCCTGTCACTATGGTGCCTCGACCCCTGACAAGGCTACTTTCATGTTTCGTTGCCTGATAATCACCCTTAAAATATCCATCAGACAGACTGAGGACGATTTTAGAGCAAGGGTTCTTCTTTAGTCATTATGGCTTTGCCCCAAGTGCTTGACATTCTTAATGGAAATTCTCTGTGAATCTTCTATCATAAGTTCACATTAGTAAGGAATTTACATTAATAATGCTGATCGTACACTCTAATAGCCACACCTTTGTTAGCAGCAAATTTAGTAAGTATGTTTTTTATTTCTTTTTCTTTTCTTTTTTTTTTCCCCTAGACTACTGGCCACTCTGTCCAGACCACTCCTACTCCACGTTGGCATGTGTTTTCATGACCACAGTCTGTGTTTGGTCCTCTGTCCAGGCAGCCTCCATACTGCTGTACTCTGATTCCCTAATAGACTGATTGTATATTATTATATTATTACATATAATATAAATATGTATTATATTTCCTATAGAATATAATTTTAAACATGTTAAAGTCCACATAGACTGTGAGTCTTCCAAACCCACCTTGGAGGTTATAATGAATAAGTTTAACAAGGTGTTTTGTTGTGTTTTCCTCCATGAGTACTCAGATCTGTCCAAGTTAAAAAAAAAAAAAAAGCTTTAATTCAGATCACACTTTTTTGACCTTAAAATTATATTAGACTGGGCCGGCCGAGTGGCGCGATGGTTAAGAACTGGCTTGGGACACCAGAGGGCCCTGGTTCGGATCCCACATATGAGGGCCAGTGACACTGCCCTCTACAGCTAAGATGCTGAACAACAGCTCAACCTGGAGCTGGGCTGCCATGAGTCGCCGGCGACGGCGTGGGCTGCAGTCCCTGTGGCAGTGGATTGCCATGGGCTACCGTGTGTGGCCAGCAGCCAGCGTGAGCGGCCAGCAGCCGCAGTGAGCGGCCGTCCAGAGGCCGGCGACTGATCTGCCTTGCCAGAGAAGAGCGCAATGATGGTGCCAACTTGGGCCAGTGAAGCAACGTCCTCCACAACTAGACTGAAGAACAAAACGACAGCAACTTGTCTGTTCCCCTTTCCCCAATTCCCCAGCACTGTTCCCATCCCCCCAATTTCCCAATAAAAATCTTAAAAAAAAAAAATGTTAGGAGGTGTTTTCCCAGTGCTGTCTGATCCTTTTATCAGTTCCCAGTCATTAATTTCTCTAATGCTCCTTTTGTGTAGATCAGTCCAATTTTGTCTTACATACCCATGTTTTTAGTTTTATTTTGGACATCTCCAGCTAAATATCTCCCCACATCATGAATGACTTCTTCAAATCTGTTCCTTCTGGAATCTCCATTTCTCTTGATGTCCACTCTCCTAGTTACTCAGGCTGGAAAGTTTATAATCCAATCTGTTTTTTCCCTTCCTTCATTACACCATCTTCTAGTTTGCCTTCCTTTCTATTGCCATCACCCTCTTTAAGGCTTTGTTACCTCTGACTTAAACCATTGGTTGGTCATGGAACAAACATCTTAATTTGTTAAATTCCCCTCTCACTACCACCACCACCAATTCATCCCACTCCCTTTTACTCTAGACTAGTATTTCCAATGACAAGCTGCATAGAGAAAGGAAAGAAGGACCACTTTCTTAGAGATAAAGAAATGTTAAAAATAAAGGAAAAGGTGGCTTTCCTAAGTTAAATACTTCCCAGTTCAAAGAATATATACATAACGCCTTCCAAGTCTACTAAATAGAGGTCAAATTCTTACCCTAGTAAGAAAGTCAATGCTTTTCGTAGCCTGGTTGTAATTTGTCCACAATTCTACTTTGATATTCCAATATAATGGACATTTTATTATTCTTCCAGCATCCCCTGTATTTTCATGACATGCCCATGACATTCACTCTCTTCCAAATACTTACTCTCCTGCAGTTTCTCCTTATCATTCAAAGTTAATTTCTTATGTGAAGTTTTCACTAACTTCATAGTCGATGTAGAGGCCTGACCACCTCATTGTATTTCTGAAGCTAATGTTGAATAATATAGTATGTCAACTATAATTATATATACATATAGTCTTGGGACATGGAGTAGAGAGCGGGAACGGATTCAATGGAATTGTAATAGATAAGCATGATATCAGGGGTGGGAGGGCAATAGATGGAGGGAGGGGGGTTGTTACTTTGTGAGGGTGAAAAGGGTAACTATTGCATTGTTCTGTATACCTGAAACTAACAATAAAAAAAGGGGGGACTCATATCTAAACCACCCTGTGACCTAGGGGTCTCCAAACTGATAAACACACACTCCAGGGAAGAGCCAATGATCTGTTAGAGTGTGGGAGAAGTTATTTGAATATCTGTTATAGTTGCTTTAAAGAATAAGAGACAACTTAAGGGTTACTTTTATTTAATGTACAAATTGCCATTGAGACTCTCGCTAGGTCCATGTATCAGCCATGGATGCCATGGAAAGTAGCCTTTGAAAGTCTGGAGTTCCGCAGTGAGGGAACATTTGCTATGACACGTATCCTTCTTTTACTTTTAGCATATGACATATTGTAGATTGTGTAGGTATTTGGGTAGTCTTATTTAGTTTTTAATTAAACTACTTCTCACCATATGCTTATTTTTTCTATAAGGACCTGCAAATTAAAAATACTATTATAGTGTGAGCACCATCAAACAATTAAATGAGAAATATAACATTCCCCCTTCTTGCAATATGAACTTGACATCAGCCTCATTAAAGGCAGAAACAATGACTGTTGAATTAGACCTGACATGTAACTCACATTTCCATCACCAAACAAATTATTAATAGTATATTTAAGAAAGTAGGAGGAGTTTTGTATTGTTCAATAAGGTTAAAATCATTTCAAAAAATACTGTATTTTATATTTACATTATCTTTTTAATTTCCAGTTTTATATATGATTTTAATGTGTGTAAAGTATTAGCACAAAGCATATATACGTTATATATGTATATGTATATATAATAGGTAGGCCTGTAAAAACATTTATTAATGGACTGTAGAATGAAAAAGTGTGGGGACCCTTCTTCTGACTTGACATAGCACTGTTTATACCTCTTTTGTGGAATTCATTACTTTCTTTTATTATAGCCATTTATAAGTAGGCTTTTAATTTTTTTCCTCCTCGTCTCTTCTAAACTTGTAATCTTTTGGAGGAAAAGGATATCTTACCTGATATATTTAATTGTTCACTGTGCTTAATGAACTTATTGAGCACATTGGTTGGATTACTAAGAAAAAACTCTTAAGATAGTGCTCTTAAGGCAAAAGGGGGGTAACGCGCACCTCAGGTATGATCCCAGATTTCCCCGAAAAGAACACCATGCTTTGGGAAGTAGAAGGAAGGTAGAGCCCAAATTCGTAGTGGCAACAGTGCCTCTCTGAAGAGAACCAGGGCTCCTGGCACATTCTCCAGTGCCCAAAAGTAAAGGGCCTGGCTGCTCTCATCCTCAACCAAGGTTTTCTTCTGACAAGTAGTCTCTGAACCCGTCATCTCTGCAACGCGCACTATAACCCGGGGCCTGGTTTGTTACCTAAAATAAACTGACTCACCAGGAAATGTATTTTTACTGCTCTTTTTAGCTGAGCATCACAGCTCTGTTTACAGTTTAAATGCTCATCACAGCAGCCACATTTAAAAAAATCTTGCAAGACAATCACCAACAATAAAATATTTTAATCACAAAAGCCCTTCACAGTGCTAGCTAGCACTGTAATTACCAAGGGTTTAGTGTCTCCTGCACTTAAGGAGACACAGCCAGGCATTCAAAGATGATAATGCGGTATGTCACCAATAAAACCTGAAAAGGAAGAGGAGGAATGAGTCTGACGGACAGGAGATTGCTAGGGAGAAGAGGTGTCTGAATCTGATAAGAAAACTGCAGTACATACTGTGTTCAAAGAAAGGATGAAGTAATAGGATGGACTGGTGTGGGAAAGTAAATCCAAAAACATCCACGGAGAGAGAGGAAGATAAAGGGAAGGCACACTCACAGTGCTATTTTGGGGTATAGATGCTTTACTGTGTTTCAGAACACTGTGGAGTTTTAAACACCTTAGTCATTTTGCTTCTGACAGTTCTTAAGTAAACAGAGCCCATGAAGTCCAGACATCACAAAGGCTAGCGCCAGGGTTACCCATGAAGGAACCTCCGCTGGCTCTGCTAGAAGGTGACTAGAAAAACAAGAGTCCAGCTAGCCAGCAGAGAGTCCCTGCCCATGCACTCACTCTTCAGCATCACAGCGTCTCCTGGCTTGGGCAGGATAAGATAAACCCTGAAATGAGAAAGTTCCGGAGAGTCCATGGAGGGAAAACAATGCCTCCTTCCTTGGATATGCCAGGTCCAGCGGCAGCTGAAGGATGACAACTTCACCAGGTGTTAAGAACTGACTTGCTACGTGGTTGAAGACAGGAAAGGGAGCTTGGGGGACGTCAGGAACTCTTAGCGTGAGAATGCGCGTTTGTTACCATTTCACTGAAGCTCATCTAGGAGTCAAACGGGCCTCATCCGGGTAGTTGAGAGGTCCCTGTGTGCCTTTACACAAATCCAATGCTAGAGCCCTTTCTGTGGAGGACGCTCACACAGTGGGGGAGCAGTACAGCCTCATACTAGTTATAAAAGAAAAGTGTTAAAATGAAGTTTGAAGCACTGAGGGACAAACACTTTTTTTGGCAAAAGATTTAGTAATGTCTTACAAAGTTATGTATACACCTCCCCCTGCCACAGCAATTCCATTTTTGTATATCCAAGAGAAATGAAAACATATGTCCACACTAAGACTTGTACAACAATGTTCATAGCAGCTTTATTCATAATAGCAAAAAACTGGAAAGATCCCAGATGTCAACAGGAGACTGGATAAACAAATTGTGGGATATTTACATATTAAGGAATACTTCTCAGTAAAGGAAAAATGAACTATTGATACACACAGCACATATTAATCTGGCAGACAGAATGCTGAGCAAAAGAAACCCAACACAAAAGAACGCATACTGTATTATTCCATCATCTGAAGCTGCAGAACAAGCAAATTAATATATGGTGAAAAAATTGGAACTTTTCGGGGGAGAGGGAGGGTTGATTGAGAAGTGGAACTTTCTGGGATACTGCAAATGTTCACTATCTTTATCGGGGTGTATATTACACTAGGTCCGCATTTATCCAAACTCATTGGATTGTACACCTACTATTTATTTAACTGGACCTAAATTTTACATTAAGAAACAGCAAAAAAATGTTGATGTCTAGTTAGTAGGTTTGGTTCCCTGCCCCCAGTATTATAGGTTAGCAATTCTTAAACTAATTTTTTGTATATTCTAATCTTGAGCAAATGAGTAAATGTATTAAAGATAATGCTACTCAAGTTTCTTACTGTTGTAGAAGAAGTTACAAATATGGGGAATAAAAGGGAAAGATTAGAATGTACACCGCAGTGTTAGTCTGGAATTGGAGGCATCGGTATGAACTCTTAGGTGTTAACAGATGAATGGAGATTAGATAGATAGATAGATAGATGGTTTCCCAGCTCTGTCTACTTGATAGGAACCAGAAACAATGACATTAGTAGCAATGAGCGGATCTTCCACTCATATGTGGCTTCTAAACAATAGTGGCTTCTACACTAAAAGAAGCCAGGGATCTGTGGGAAAAGGCTGATTACAGAGCTGGAATAGGGAAACAATTCTGAAACATATTATTACTCAGAAATGAAGGAAGTGGTCAAGGAATGATGAGACTATATCAGAAGGACACCAAGTCCTAATTTCTGCTGCTACTTCTATCCTAATATCAAATGCAAGCCAAAGAACCTACAAGGTCATCGTTTGTTGTAAGCCCATCAGATAGCTGGGGTTAAAAGAAACCAAAAATGAATGAAAATTTAGAAAGTGATGAGACTGTCATAGGAGGAAGCTATGGGAATGCCCTATAGCTTCTATCATCTTTTGTAAGGCAATAGGAACAGGAAGAAGCCACCATTAATGGGTGTAAGGAAAAACTAACTGAACATTGTAAAATTTTCACAGACTAAATTACAGTTGGTGTAAGGGTTAGAATCCTGAGCTCTGTGCACAAAAAGGATCTATACTTGTGCATCAAGTCTTTCCCATAAACTCACACTTGGTGTCATGCAAAAGATTAGGAGCAGAGCCAGAGAGTTGAGAGGCCTGAGGGTCTCTTTCAGCACTTCCCCCTGTCTGTCAGAGACATTCCAAGAATAAGGGAAACGCAGACCAGCAGAAAGAGACCCCTTGAACCACAGAAAGTGAGGGGGCAGGACTGAAGAGCAAAAGAAACTCCTCAGCGACATAAAAAGCTGGAAGCAGGTTTATAAAGTAGAATGGGAATCCAATTGGTTCAGAAAACTGGAGGTTGTTTGTACAGAGGTCTTGCCCTGCCAAAGGTACAGTACTGACTCATCCCTGAATCATTAATCTAATGGTGAATTAAATCTAATTAAAACAATAGTAAATTCCAGCTCAACTCTGGTTTGGATAGACTACTGACAGGAAAAAGGGGTGGTTCCTTTCCTGGAGAGATATTATTTACTTTAGTCTCTACTGGTTTGTTTTACTTTTTAATACATGTTATGTCCTGCATACAATAAAAAATTACAACACACACACACACAAATTAAAACTGTCTTAAAGGAAATGAAAGTAGACTCAGAAGATACCCCAGAGATTAAAATGATAAGGCAGGGATTTTAAAATAACTTTGATAAATGTGTTAAAATGTCTAGAAAAGGTACATAACGTAGTGAACAGATGGGTAATTTTGGCACAGAAATAGGAACTATTAAAAAAAATGAGCCAACTGGAATTGCTACAAATAAAATATATATATGAGATGGAAACTCATACATACAGCTTATCAACAGACTGGAAACATCAGTGAAAAGAATAAGTAAAAGTTGACAGCAGCTCAGTGAAAACGGCCTAATTTTTAACACAAAAAAAAGTGAAAAAGATGGAGTAGCAATATCAGTCTGAAGTATATGTAATAAGAATCGTATAATGTGAATTAAACTTTTATTAATTATGAAGGGAAAAATCATAACTTTATAGTAAAAAAAACCTAGCAGACCCCACCTTAGCCAAGTGGTCGGAGTTGGCATCATCAGTATCAGAATGAACCAATATCATGTGCCACCTGATCTGATGCACGGAGGACCCAGTGCATTCCAACTGTGAACTGAGAAGTATGTCAGTGCCTACCAACTGCTGTGGTATAAATGCTCACCCAAAATATATAATCGGAATCTGCTTGTAGGAAAACATTAGACAAGCTGAAGTTGAAGGACAGCCTGCAAACAATTGCCCTGTACTTCTTCAAAAATTTTAACATCAGGAAAGGCAAATCGGGCCTGAGGAGCCATTCCATATTTAAAGTGACATTACAACTAAATGCTGTTAGTGATTTTGGATTGTATACTGGACAAGGGAAATATCTACAAAGGACATCATTGACATAATTAAAGTTCACTATGGACTGTTTATTAGGTTATAATATATAGATAGCGATGCTAAATTTCCTGGTTTTGATCATTGGACTACAGTTATATAGAAGAATGCCTGTGTTCTTAGGAAACAATAAACTAAGGATAATGGGTTACAGTGTTTCCAACAGACTCTCAAATGGTACTCTCTAAACATGTAATATGTATTACACATACATACACACACCGTAATTAAGCAAATGAAGCAAAATGTAAATAATTGGTGAATCTGGAAAAAGTACTATTGGAGTTCCTTATGCAATTCATGCAGCTTTTTTATAAGTTTGAAATTATATTGAAACACAAAGTTACCCCCAAAGAGCATCCTTAAAAAGAAATGATACTGCCAGGGAACACTGCTGCTTGAGAAGTGGTTCTGGAACAGGCAGGGAGATACTGGGCAGGCAACCTAGGGTTTCACTGGTGGTCAAGGGTGTGTGTCAATTCTGCGCAGATTCTGAAATGATATTCGCTTAGAACCACAGGACTTTCCAACAGGAAGGAACCTGGCACTGCCCGAGCCTGCCCGCCTTTCGCTCACAAGGAAACTGGCTCAGGCGTGGAGCCCAAGCTCCTCTGGGGACGATCCAAGCCTTCTGACGCTCAGTCTTCGTTTCTCACCCAGTCGTTCTTCATTCATTCGTTATGCCACCTTCTCAAGAATTTTAAGGCTTTTTAAAAAATATTAAGGTTTATTGGTGTGACAATGGCTAGTAAAGCTACATAGGTTTCAGGTGTACAATTCTGTGACACATCATCTATATATCGCATTGTGTGTTCACCTCCCAGAGTCAGTTCTCCTTCCATCACCATATATTTGATCCCGTTTACCCTCATCCACCAGCCCTCTCCTCGCTTTCCCTCCGGTAACCATTAAACTATTGTCTGTGTCCATGGGTTTTTGTTTCTTCATTTGTTTGTCTTTTTCCTTTCCTAGCAGCCTTGCCACAGCCTTCTCCTCTTCAAGCCACTATGAAACTAACCTTTACCCTGGGCAGTCATAATTTGCCATACCTGAGGTGTATGTTTACTTAGTGCCATGATATTTCTTATGGAGGTAGGTATTGGAGTTCCCAGAAACATGGAGGCTTTGCTGACTCCTGGGGGCAGCATAACTCTACCACCTTCCCCCCCCGGCCCTGAGGTTAGCTCAGGTTACCTCTTCCAAGTGGAGATTCATCTTAATTACTGTCCCTCCTATTTTTATTGACTGGCTGTTGAGATTTATTGGACACTCAGTGTGTACTTATCACTCTCCTATCACATTGATCAGATGACTTATTACTCCCAATTTAGTTATTCCCTGATTAAGCACTCTTGAACCAAACAAAGGTGTGGTGTATGTATGGTGACGGGTGGGGAGGTAGGAAACTTTGGCACTTCCTTTCCCAAGGAAGGCGTTCAGTAATATGTAACTATGTGACTCTTTTAGTGGATGCACCAAGTTAGTAAGAAGTCTTGGATTCCAACCTCCATGTTGACCTACAGGTAGCCTGATTATTCTCATGGCCACAGGGTAGGACCTAAACCTTATAGCTATATTATAATAAGAATCAACAGAAATTCCTCTTTACCTGGGGGGGGGGGAATATTTGATAGAAATGATCTCATCCCATTGGAGGCCCAATAATCTCTTCTTTCCAAATAAAGGCCTGTTTAGCCACAGCTGTATCATTATTTTAATCATTCGTCCAAGTAGCAGCAGTGTTTCCCTAGTTCATTGTATATAGTAGATATTAATATCTGTCTTTTTAAAATGATTCACCAGTAACAATATTCTTGCAGTCACCCAGACATAATGAGGTTGGGAATAAGGGGACTTGCCCTGTTGACAATCATTGTACCTCTCAAGCCTCCTTCTGTTCCCACCATCCCCATGTCATCAGTAACCATGCCTTTTTGTTACTTTTTAATGTTTCCTCCATCTTTCTCTGCCATTTAGTTCCTACTGAGAGCTTCCTGATGTAAGCCAACTATCACTTGCCCTTGGAAGAAAAATAATTGCCTTAATGGAATTAAGTGAGCTGATATCTATAGAAGAAGCATGGAGGGAGCACTGAACAGGATATAAATAGGCGACATAGAAATACTGAGGCAACCATTTCCAACTACCAGCTGGCACAAGGGCGGTGAGGGTCTTTGTAACTCAGGGCATCTCTAGGCTCTTCTAGCTCTTTATATCCTGTGATTTTTTTTTAAGTAGTGTCTTTCAGATAATCTCAATAACACATATTCTCAATAACATTTGTTAACTGAATGACCTCCAGTATGTGTACAGAAGTGACTCCATTGAGCTTTTACTAGAACTGTAAGAGGAAACCATTGTATAGGTTTTTGTTCTATTTACACACTCTTCCCACTACTACTACTACTACTACTACTACTACTACTACTACTACTACACACACACACACACACACACACACACACATACATACACACGCAGTAATGTGTAAAGATCAAGGACTTTGGAATCAGACAAATTTGATTAGAAATCCTGTTGTGTCTATATTACATTTGACCTTGAGAAAGTTACTTCATCTCTGTAAGGCCTGGCTTCCTTATCTATAAACAAGATTAGGTGAGATAATATGAAATTCACTTGCAAAAATTAGGTGTTATTCTATCTCTCATTCTGGTATTTTTTTCTTTTGAATAAAGCATACTATAGTGGTTATTTATTTCCTCAAAATGTTAATATGCTTTAGTATGCCCCACAAAATATTTATAAAGCTTTCCAGAAACTAGTTACACCTTAAGCACATGGCCATATGGATACTGTTTCTATGAAGTAATATTGTCCCACAATCCTTAAATAATCTCATCTCAATTCTCAACCCATGGTTGTCTGTACTTAGAGAAGCTCTGCACACCTGGGAGATGTATGATGCCCAAGGTCTTCCAAGGTTGTGCATTCATCTCCCTTAGGCTACTTGGTGTATATCTCAACGAAACAGGAAAGAAATGAATACCTGTGGCTAATATCCTGCACTTAGTGTGTTAGGGCTTCAAATAGCCATGTTGGAAGCCCATCCCTATTTCAGATAACCATAAAGAGGTGGTGAGAGAAGGCAAGTTTCCAGAATCATCCCCCCCGATATGCTCAGTCCCTCAGAGTAAAGGACAAGTGTCTGGAGTTGAAATGCCTGAATCCAAATCCTACCTCTGCTGTATACTTTCTCTGTGACTTTGGGGAAAGTTATTTAGACTCTTTGTGCCTTAATTTTCTCATCTGTAAAATCGGGATAATTACGGGACCCATTTTAAGGTATATTGTGAGGATTAAATGAACTAATATATTTAGAGCACATAGGCCACGCCTGGCACCCTGGAAACTATCATTACAGGGAATGGCAGACTTGGTGCAAGTCCTGGGAAGGATCAGGCGCTTCCGAAGAAACTTAAAATCCTAGCCCACCACTGACTCATAGCACAGGCTGGTCATTTCTTAGCTCAGGCAATTTGGGTGTTAATAAGTCTACTAATACCTGTGTCCTCACCAGAAAGCATTTCTGTACCTGCCTGCTCTCATTTATTTCTGAAGTAAAGGGACCAACTGGTGTGTCATGGATATTACCGAATACCCATGTGAGTTAGCTCACTGCCACAAAGGACAGAGAAATACAAACGCTATAGGTGAAAATAGGGGACTCAGGCTGACCTGATTTTCTTATTTTCATAGGTTATGTATTTAGGTTTAGAATAGCGATTTGTGGCCCGAGGGAAGTCCATGTCCAAGGAAGGTGGGAGTGGGTTTCAGTCACTGGTGGGAAGGTCTTGATTACCATGTTTCTCTTCCTGGCAAATATGACAGAGCATTGCTGTCCTGCCCTCCTTCTCAGCCTCGTGGCTCTATCCACACACATACCTGCACACACTCTTGAATATTACATTGTAACCATCCCTTCACACCTGTAAGAGTTGCTGCTCAGTGACAACACACAGGGCAACAAGAGTCAAAGCATAGGAGCACTCATCCAGATGGTCACGTTTTAAAAAGGAGGGTTTTGGATTTTCAATGTCCTTCCCACCAAAAAAACAATTCTTTTGTCTAGAGATAAATGTTAACTATGCTAATCCTTACATTCCTTTCCTGAAAAGATAGAGATAGATTATAAATAGATATGCAAAAATCTATACTTATATACTCTTTAGTATTTTATATCTACATTATATATATATATATACACACACACACACATATATATATACACACACACATACTAGCATTTAGAGAAAATAATTGAATAAGTATAAATATGAATAATTACTATATTATGCTTTATTTAAAAGAAAAATACTATAATAGAAGGAGAGATAGAATAACACCTAACTTTTACAAGTGATTTTCATATTATGTCACCTAATCTTGTTTCTAGACAAGCTGGGCCTTCCAGACATGAAGTAACTTTCTCATGGCCAAATGTAATACAGATATCTATCTATCTATCTATCTATGATGTCAAAAAACGTGTACACATTTTTTTCTAAGATTTTATTGGAGAATTAGGGGAGAGGAACAATGTTGGGGAATTGGGGAAGGGGAACAGACAAGTTGTTGTCCTTTTGTTCTTCAGTCAAGTTGTGGAGGACGTTGCTCACTGGCCCATGTTGGTATTGTGATCATTGCGCTCTTCCCGGATGAGGCAGTTGGTCTCTAGCCATTGGACAGCTGCTCACAGCAGCTCACACCCACTGCGGGCCAGCCCCATTTCAGCCTACGCCATTGCCGGCGACTGACGGCAGCCCAGCTCCAGGTCAAGCTGTTGTTCACCATCTTAGCTGTAGAGGGTGCAGTGTCACTGGTCCTCGTGTGGGATCTGAACTGGGGCCCTGCTGCTCAGAACTCACGCTCCCAAGCCAACTCTTAACCAACTAGCCACTCAGCCGGCCCACAAAGTATACACATTTGAAGAAAGGAAAAGACTGTATTAAAATTATGCTGATGGTAACCACTTTGAGCACCTCTTATAATTGCAGAAGTCAAATGTGATTTGTATTCATCTTTTGTTATGGGTATATGTGGAGTATTACAATTTTAATACAGTTTTTTCCATTCTTACAATGTGTACACATTTTTGGGCACCCTCTGTATGTATGTATGTATGTATGTATGTATATATTATATATATATACATATATGTATTATATATATATGTATATACACTCACACACCCATGAGTAAATACATACATACATGTATATATGTGTGTGTGTGTGTGTGTGTGTGTGTGTGTGTGTGTGTGTGTGTGTGTGTGTTATTTATACCTGTGCATGCAGCTCAGAGTGGAAGAGCTACACCGTCATCTAGGATTTGGTTGGTACTTGGTCTATGAGGCCTTAGTATTCTACAATAAAGAGAGGAACTGACCTTAACGAGGAAGAACATGAAAAAAAAAAAAACAACCATAAGCAGACAGTGCAAAAACTAAGAGACAGTTGACGGAGACCACATTTCAGACAGGCAATATGAAGTGTTAACTGCAAAATCAAGGTCACGGACCTCCTACTACAGCATTTTGATAACAGTTCATTTATCGTTGCCCACTTGTTAAGTGGAATAAATAACAAAATGGCTTATGCCTGGTGTTGCTAGAAGTGCAATTGCCGAGAACATCTTTTAATAAGAAAAAGTAGACTTCACTAGCAGAAAAATGTAAAGAGAAAATCCAAATCACTCAGTAACTAACCACAGTAAATAAGATCCAGCCAGTGTGGTTCGCAATGGGAAATAAGGAGCAAAAGCTTAAAGAAAAACATGCAAACACGTTCAAGAGAAGATGCCATGCTTGGTTATTAAACCCAGAAAGTGCACTTTTCTCTTTTTGTTGTTTTATCCAGGGCAAAATAACCCCTTAGTTTAATGTAGTTGAACTAACGTATATCAAACAATATATAAAAAGCAAGAGGCTTTAGCTTTTGAAGAACACATAAAAAGATAATAAGAACTAGACACTTAAAGAAGACACATGGGGAAAAGGAGTGACTATTTTTCTTTGAAGGCAGCTTCTTTTATTTCATTCAGTTAGTAGTGTTAGGGGGAAACATTATAAAACCTTTAATAAAACTATAAAACTCATTTTGAAACCTTTTGCATCTGTTTTGTTCTTCTCATAGAGCTGCTCAAAACTACATCTGTATAAAAAAGAAACAGCACCCATAACTGACCTGATTGCTTATTAAACATTTACCTTCGTGATCACGTATAAAACAGTCCAATATAAAAGAAGCTGTCAATCTTAAAACTTAGCTAGTGCTCAAATGGAAACTACAAACTGTGAAATGTACAAGGGATCTAAGAAGTATTCCCTGAGCCTTTGAAATCCAATGGTCCCTTGTCTTAAAATGTAGAACTTGGCAGTAATCTGTGCACTGCCCGAGAGCATGCTATCTTTACTTTGTCCTCCAAGTCTGTGTAAAACACCTTTGGGCGTTGCTTCCACTCCCAGGTCTAGGCTTCTGCTAAAATCATGCACTTCTAGCACACAGTGCTTCCCACTTAACTAGCTAGCTAGCTTCCCTTCCTGCTGCCAAGTGCAACTTCAATTTCATGTCTTCTACACGACCCCATTTGTTTAATTGAATGACAATGGCATACCTATTTCCTTTTTTTTCTTTTCTTTTCTTTTTTTTTTTTTTTTTTAGCTGAGACATGCTTCCACTTGTTGGCAGCTCTCTGGCAGCTCAGCTAGGTCTGGGAATCGAACTGCTGTTACTCAGAGCTCATACTCTTGAGCGAGCTCTTAACCAACTGAGTCACTTGGCCGGCCCAGGCACACCTATTTCTAACAAGCTCACGTAAGCAGGAACTTTCAGCTATCATCACCAATAAGTGAGCCACAGGAGAATTACTATTGTATATCTGTTGAAGTACCATGAGGACAGAGGCTATGTTTTTCTTTCAGCTCTGCAGAAGGTCTTATAGCAACAAGGAGCCCTCAATACCAGATGATGATGTTAAATTTTCTTCAGTAATAGATAATGAAGAAGGAGAGTAGATAGAGGGTGGAGAAACTGAATATTTAATTGATGAAAAGTGGGAGAGGTGATATATGTATGGCATATATACCATAAGTCATGTGTGTGTGTGTGTAGATAGATATATCTTAGTTTTTCAACTAAGTTCATGAGTCATTTAGTTTTTATGTCACAAAGCCTCAAATTGTATTTCTTCCTAAGTGTTATTTTATATGTAAGTTTATAGTTTAACACTTTTATTTCACTGAAAGTCACCTTGACCGTCATTATCTTGTGTACGAGGAAGTTTAGGCACTGAGTGAGTATCCTGAAATAGCACTGGTAGACGTTTTCCCTTCTTGTAGTTTTTCTCTCTGTGGAACCCAATTGATTTAAAGTGACAACTGCCTACCCTATTTCTTTTTCTACTGGCTCGTTTCCTACTCTAAACTTACCTCTGTTTGCCTTCTCATTATGAAAGTGAGATTCCTCCTTCCCGGTTACTGGGTATTCCAGATGAGAAATAAAATTTCGTGTGGGAAAATATGGGCTATAAACTGGGATTCATGGATTTTCCCCCTTAAAATTTAAGTTCTCCAGTGGAAACACAAAAGGTCTTTATATCCCAACTTCTATAAGGATGTTTTTTTCCTCGATTGATGTTCTAAGTCTATATTTTCAAGACTCAAAAGTTGTAGCTCTTTTTGTCAAGCCCTATGATATAATTGACTAATATTAATTTTACTATTTACTTAAAATATTCTGTGAAAGCGTCATGGCATTTCAAGTATCCAATGTTAGATATTGATTTAGGGGAAATTCCGGCACTTTTTTTTTTCCCCTAGTGGTTCATTACCAAGTCAAATTTACAAACTAATTCCATTGGATTTACCACACTTCTATCTTGGGAAATAATAACATTCCCTTCTATTTGAGAAACCATTTCTCCCAGCTACTTGGCAATTGTGGTTGCTGCTGTATCCAGTGAAATACCACTAAACGAAAAAAGTCCATTTCTATCTCTAAATTAAAATTCAAATAAAATCTTTATAAAGAAAAAAGATAATAAAAATAAGAAACTCAAAACATTTTTTTTTCTGTATTCTGCTAAAGTTTCTCACCTTTCACAATGCTGTCTAGAGCAGTGGCAATGCTACATGGGCCAACTTGTTTCTACTCTAATGGTACACTTCATTTTAGAAAGGGAAAAGTCTAGGAGGAAGCCACTGGCTTTGTCTTTCAAAATGGTCTCTCAGGACTGTAGCCACGCCTAGCATAAGACCGACCATCTGAAAAGGGCAGCTATTTTGAGGCCAGATTCATCTGAATATTCTCCCATGAAATGTAGTCATTAACAACAGTGTCATTTACTTACCCAGTGAGGAAAAGTCCAAGACTAATTAAGCAGCACGTGAACTGCCAGTTCCTTTACCTCCCCTGACATAGTTGTGCCATTCTGGGACTCTTGGCCTGACCAAGAGCAACATCAACTAATGTCTATTCTTTCCAGTTTCTCTGATCATTTTTCC
Source organism: Hipposideros armiger (assembly GCF_001890085.2). NCBI lineage: Eukaryota > Metazoa > Chordata > Mammalia > Chiroptera > Hipposideridae > Hipposideros > Hipposideros armiger. The sequence continues at coordinate 163,755 of NW_017731408.1, read as the reverse complement.
TGGTCTATCTTGTGTCCCATAATTTTTGAAATTTCAGAAGACCAATAAATTTATTCTCTAATGGTTTATGATCTTGTCCATATTAACTAATTGCATGTAGGAGCATAAAATTTCAGATTTTCCATAGCATGGGTGCTGTCTGTCAAGTAAAGTTGAGCACTGAAGAAATATACTAGACAAAGTTAAGGGAGGAGTATTTCTAAAAATAAAAATAATCTCCTACTTATTAGCAAATGGACCATGTTGGTTTGATAAAATTTCATGACCTAGGAAAAGTTATGACTCCTATATGAAAGAATTCATACAGGAGGCCAACTATCAAAATCAGGAACTAATTTGATTAGTAATCATAGGAAATATAGAATCATTTATAAAAGAGGGGCCTAGTTAACGTAACTTGAAACATGGCAGTCCTAGTGTGTGTGAAATTATGGAATTGTAGCATACAAAATCATGGATCTGGAATAGTCCTTTGAGTTCTTCTAGTCCAACCTATTTAGGCACCAAGAAGTTACGCAGCTCTCTTTAGCTGTGTTTGGCAACTATCAAATCAACTTTGATTATCTCTGTGTTTTGCTATCCCAGAGCAAATATACTTTCCCCATTTTTACAATTAATGTCTATTTAGGGGTTTTCTAATGAGAGTCATGAAAATAACAGGCCCACTTAGCTGAATATTGTGCCTTCCTTCTAAAGAACTCAAAATACTGTCTCCTTAAACAAATAATGTGATTTAATATATGAGAAACAGGTTATTACCACTCTTATTTTATAAATGTAGAATTAAAGCTTAGGGAGATAACATAACAGTCATGCCATCCTTCCTTCCAAAAAATGAATCTACTCACATCAAGCTGTACATGCATTTTGAGTATCTTCCTTAGTTATTGTCATGAGTTTATAGTGAATTTCATAGGTATACTAACATCCTCATCCTTACCTAATCCTTCTTGGATCCTTGGACCTACTTTGATGTGTTACACACACACACACACACACACACAAATCGCCTTTCAGATTTGTACTGGTATGTTCATACTGACGAGTTTCATTAGTCTTCTCATTTTGAGCATTACAAATCCACATAATTATTGGCTAGGATTAGGAGTCCAGTCTGTGATCATGAAACAGAGCAAAGCTCACTGGCCCACACTGAGATCAAATGGATAAACTTAGTTTCATTAATACCCTTAATAATGAAGCTCACCAATTGTCCTAATACATAAACACAATAAAAGGTAAACTCAATGCATCTAATATCTACCTAGTAGCTCTCGACTTTTGTCAAGTGGTAACATAAAATAAACATTAAAATTTACCATTAATAATTGCTATTTTGTGAATCATTAATTTCAAGACCTCAATTTTAAACAAAGTTAATTTATATTTCCTTACAAATCTACTACTTAAAATTCTAGCCATTGGTCTATGTCAAACTAAATTTCTGATTTTAGGACTTTCACTCAATATACAGTGGTAACTGTGTCATTTAGAAAAAGTAGAGTATTTACTCAAGGTCATATTCTAATAATGATGTTATAATTTAAGTCCATTTTTTAATTTAAAGTTGTTAATTTTAGCCATGTACAATTTACTTAGCAAGAAATTAACAAATGCTAATGAATGATTACTATGTGTTAAGCACAGGCTAAGCTCTAAGTAATTTCATTATCTGAATTTCACAACAATCTCATGGAAACATTAAGAGATCCCCCCCATTTTGTAGAGGAGAAAAACAGTAACCTGGAAAGATACAATTTAATCCATGCCTATAGCTGACCTTTGCCTTATGCATAGGTAACTAGGTGGCCACCTACAGAGTTTAAGAGCACTATTTACAGGCACTTGTTTACACGCACACATCTGCCTCACATGGGCATATTATTCCATCATTAGAGAGTAAATCCTCTGAGCTAAAGAATTATGTCTTCAATAATCATGCTAAAATATAAATAACTCTAAAACAGGTAGTGCACTGTCTATGGTGGCATGCCAGAAACGGACCCTGGCAAGGATTTATGGGAAATAAATGTATAATATATACTTCCAAGGGATATCAGTAAGGAGGTGTTAAAGAGGAGAAGAACATAGAGGAACCCATGTATGCTCCAGCTTGATTCAAAAGGGAACCCCGAAAAGTAAGCTTTGCCTTAGGTTATCTCTGATCCAAGGTGAAAGAAATGAGTTTTCATAGTCCTACACACCTCAGGTGTGCTTTAAAGCTTACTCCAGAAAGATGCGAATATTTAGAGTCTTGTGGACAAAGACTCCTAAAGTAACAAACACTAGCTATTGAAAGATAAAGCACACAAAGCAGGAGTGCCCCCAAAATAGGAGCAAGGAATTGAAGGGGACCTGGGCAGAGCACCAATGTTGTCTACAGACACATTGAGCCTATTCATTCATTAGAGTCTCCATGGGAAAGAATACAAGACCCTGAGGAAAGGAGAAATGGGCTGGAAATTTGTTGAAGGCAGAAGGAAAAAATAGGAAGCCAGTAAGGGTCCATGACTGACAGAGGCTGTAAGGACATTGAAGGAATTATCTTACAATCCACTCCTACTTTGGGGAAGGAACAAGACTGGGAATGGAAGTGAGAGGGAAAAAAAAACATGCAATAAGAGAATATCACATTTTTTAAATTAAAATTTATTGGGGTTGACAACAGTCGACAAAACTACAGAGGTTTCAAGTGTACAATTCTGTAATACATCATCTATGTATTGCATTATGTGTTCACCACCCAGAGTCAGTTCTCCTTCCATCACCATATATTTGACCCCTTTTACCTACTTCTGCCATCCCTCTTCCCCCTTACTCTGTAGTAACCACTAAACTGTTTGTGTCTATGTGTTTTTATTTCTTTCTTTGCTTGTCTTGTTCGTTTGTTGCCTTCAATCTTATAACCTACATATGAGTGAAGTCATGTGGTTCTCGACTTTTCTGACTTATTTCACTTAGTATAATAGTTGCAAGATCTATCCATGTTGTTGCAAATGGCAGTATTTTATCTTTTCTTATGGATGAGTAATATTCCATTGCGTATATATTGGTTTCCATGTCTTGACCACCATAAATAATGCTTCAATGAACATTGGGGTACATATATCTTTATGGATAAATGTTTTCAGATTTTTGGGGTAGGTACCCAGGAGAGGGGTTACTGGGTCATATGGCAGAATATCACAATTTGACATAGTCTTCTGTGGCTTTCCTTGGTGGATAGGTTTTCTAACATCTCAGCTGTTTTCCAAGGAGAGTTACTATTCACACACATGTTTATTACCACTGTAACTACTAACTAGGGCTTTTATATACAGAAGAAAACACTGTAGTTTTTTTCTTATTATTTGCATAGCACAATTTTTTTAAAAAATATTAAAAGTCTACTAAATTCTCACAATGAAGAAAAATAACACGATACAGAGACCAGAAATAGACTCACATAAATATAGTTATCCAGCCTTTGGCAAAAGAGAAAATACCATACAATGGAACAAAGATAATCTTTTCAACAAATGAGGCCCAAAGAAATAGACATCCACATTAAAAAAAAAATGAATCTAAGCACAAGACCATACACCCTTCAAAAAAGTATATAAAAGTTGATAACATACCTAAATGTAAAATGCAAGATTATAAAATTTCTAGAAAATAACATAAGGGAAAATGTACATGACCTTGGGTATAGCACTGACTTTCTAGATACAATATCAAAGGATTTACCAATGAAAGAAATAATTGATAAGCTGGACTTCATTAAAATTAAACTTCTGCTCTATACGATGTTAAGGGGTAGTAGATTGGGGGGGTTATCACTTTGTGAGAGGTATTGCTTTGTACACCTGAAACAAAAAAACAAAACAACAGCAGCAACAACAAAACACTTCTCTGCTAAAAGCAAATGCAAAAACAGACCACAAATGGGGAGAAAATACTTGCAACAGATACATTTGTTAATGGACTGTTATCCAAAATAAACAGAGATGTATTAAAACTCAAAAATAAGAAAAAAAAAACACAATTCAAAAATGGGCCAAAGACCTGAGTAGACAGGTCACCTCACCAAAGAAGATACACAGATGACAGATAAACACAAAAAAGAGGCTCCACATCGTATGTCATCAAGGAAATGCAAACTAACACAACAGTGAGGTACCACTACATATCTATTAGAATGGCCAAAACCCAGACACTGACAGCACCAATTGCTGGTGAGGATGTGGAGCAACAGAAACTTTCATTCATTATTGGTGAGAATGCAAAATGGTACAGCCACTTTGGAAGACAGTTTGGCAGTTTCTTATAAACTAAGCATACTCTTAACCATACAATTCAGCAGTTACACTCTTTGGTAGTTACTCAAAGGAGTTGAAACTGATGTCTTCAAAAAAACCTGCACGTGGATGTTTAAAACACTTTTATTCATAATTGCTCAAACTTGGAAGCAACCAAGATGTCCTTCAGTAAGTTAATGGATAAATAAACTGGTACATCCAGACAATGGAATATATTCAGTGCTAAAAAGAAATGAGCTATCAAGCTATGAAAAGACAAGGAGAAAACCTAAATGCATGTTGTTCAGTGAAAGAAGCCAATCCAAAAAGGCTACATACTCTAAGTTCCCAACTATATGACTTTCTGGAAAAGCAAATACTATGGCAACAGTAAAAAAGATGAGTGGTTGCCAGGGTTTGGGAGTAGGGAGAGGGGTGAATAGGTGGAGCCCAGAGGATTTTTAGTGCAGGGACACTATAATGATAGATCCATTTCATGATACATTTGTCCAAACCCATAGAATGTTCTGCACCAAAAGTGAGCCCTAATTTAGTCTGTGGATTTTGGGTGATTATGATGTGCCAGTGTAGGTTTATCAATTTTAACAAATGTACTATTGTGGTGGGGGTGTGGGTAACAGGGAAGGTTGTCCATGAGCGAGGGCAGGGGTTATATGTCCCTTCCCCTCACTTTTGCTGTGAACCTCAAACTGCTCTAAAAAAATTAACAAACTCTATTAAAATTTAAATTTAGAAAACAAGAAATTTCAAAAAATTATTTTTTTTCACTTTCAACTAATCATTTTATTTTTTTTCTTGCCAAACATATCTATAATGATTGCTCTTCAGAGAAGTCAGCATTTAGAAATTTAAAAAAAATTCTTGAAATATCAAATTATGAAAATGTTATAAAGTTTATTTGATGGTAGAAAAAATATACAGTACTTAGTACCTGCTTTCAGAAACTCGCTTACTTGTGCACATTAATCATGTTTGGGATGATTTATTTCTGCATTCATGCTGGCCAATTTTATTAGTGTTTGGTTTGGCTGAATGGAAGAAAATCTGCTTTCTATTTCACCTCTGTAAAAAGGAGAGTTAGGTTTGTACTAACTTATGTAAAGACTTTGTCCCTAATCTCAGGCACTTTCATATTCATCTTTCTTCTACATTCTCCTTCTGCAGCACCCTCTACAAAATCTCTTGATTTCGGTTTGTTCAAGTAACACCATCGGTTTGTTTTCTGATCCATTCAGAATCTCCAACACCTACCACAGGAACATTTCATGTTCACCATATGTGTCTTGTCACAGCCATTTCCTGCTTTATCACTTAGCCTTCAGTGATGGCCTCAAATGCTTTTACTCTTGAGACCGCCTACCTGTGTGCTCACTGTCCGCTACACTGCTGCCCTTATCCTAGCCCCCTGCGCTGCTCCCAAAGCCACCTTCCTTTGGCCCCTGACATGTTAATGACTGATTATCACTCCCAAATACAACCATATTCTTCAGTCCACAAAGCAAATGCGCTTCATCTTTGCAATTGTTGTTCAACCCTCTATATTCAGAAAGCTTTCTCAACTGTCTCCCCCCCAAAAAAAATGTTACCTCAAACTTTGAAAAAGGTTCTTTCATATTCATTACCTCAGGAAGGCCAGGGCTCAAATTCAGTAATTCCTAAATTCCTAATACCAAATAAGAGTCCTTCAGCCTGAGCACTCAATAACTACTTGTATTTACTATGCTGTTTTAATCATACAATTTTAATTTTCTTTTTCATGTGGGTATTTCTGAGATAGAATTTCAGAGATTTTTTTCCCTCACTTCTGGTGTCCAAACTTCCACCATTTTGCCCAATAGCAAATAGTTTGGTGAAAATTCCATCTCTCTACTATATATTTGTATACCTACAATGTTTCAATCTTATGACAAATGTTTGGCGAACCATGCCCGAGCGCCATTTATTTAGACTAGGTCCTTTGGTCCTTTTCATAGTTTAGATCCACGTGAGTAATGAAAAGTAGCTCTAGCTTCAGTTAACTGAAAATATTACAAGTCCGAAATTGCCAACTAATTTACTGACTTTAAATGGTTAAGGCTATTTTAAAACATGTGGATGAACGAGGAATACATCAATCTCCTGGATATTTAGTCTACACTACAACACAGGCTGAGATTTTCAGCTCAGTTTTTCATGTTCTCCACAAATATTCCTGCAGCTATAGACACAGTTGTATATGAAGATTTGGAGTCTCCAACAGCACGTTGAATATAATGCTTTCCTTTTCTCACACTTCTTCCTACGCTACTTCATCTGGTAAATTATCAGTGATAAGAACTTTGGTTCCCTGGCTCTGCAGGTAGTTGATTATTGTAGAATGGATAAGAGCAGAAGGCCATGGCTTTTACTGTATTGATTTGAGCATAGACTTTGAAGAGAGGCATGGGCAAAAGTCCTGAGCCCAAGCAAGTTACTTAGCTTAGCTATACTTCAGTTTGCTCATCTGTTAAAGGAGAATAACACTAGTACCCACTTCACAAGGTTTTATAAGTATTAAATGAGGTAATGGGTATAAAGAATGTAATTTAGATAAATCAATGATTAATAAAGGTAAATTACTATGATTACTATCGCCACCTTTATTCTACTCATATATGGACTGCATATTCCTATCTCTGTGAAGCCCTATGTTAAACCAAACTAACAAAACTATGAAAACTGCTGATGGAAAGGAAACCCAACCAAATAATTAACTTGTTTCTGCAAAATAAAAAGCAGAAGTTGATACATGATCATTAGGTAGGTTAACCATATAATTTATCGGTCTTGTTGGGACCCTTTGGAGATTGAAGGGGGCACTATTAGTAATTACTTCAGGATAAAATCATAAACAAAGTCCATCCCAGGCTGAGCTAGGAGTTAGGTTCATACTTTTCTTAGCACAGCCAGATTTCTGATATTCTAAAATGAAAGATACAGAGGGGGAAAAAAAAAGAAAAACGCAACCCTTTGGCTCAGGGATTTTCTATGAGATATCATCTCTGAGTCCTTACCTATTACAGAGAAAATAGCTGAAGCCAAATAAATAAATAAATAAATAAGATACATCTAAAAATACAGAATGAACTTCAAAATAATGAACTTGTAGAAGAGGCAAATTTTGACATCAAAACCCTGGGTCAAGTTCTACCTCTGCATTTAAACCTGCATTTAACCTGGGAAAGTCAGTGGCTAACCCTTTGTTTACTCACCTGCAAATGGGAATGATGATAGTAATACCTACCCAATCATCATGCTACATAAAGAGCCGCATTATACATTGTAAAGCAATAAACAGTTAGTTACTTGAATTAATTATTTTGGAGATTTTTTTCCTTTTTTTAATTTTTAAATTACAGTTAACATTCAATATTATATTAGTTTTAGGTGTACAGCACAGTGGTTAGACATTTATATAAATTACAAAATAATCCTCCCAATAAGTCTTATACCCACCTGACACCATGTATAGTTATTACAATATTATTGACTGTATTCCCTAAGCTATACTTTACATTCCCATGACTATTTTGTAACTGCCAATTTGTACTTCTTAATTCCTTTACCTTTTTAGCCCAGCCCCCCAAACCCTCTCCCACCTGGCAACCATCAGTTTATTCTTTGTATCTATTAATTTGTTTCTGTTTCATTTGTTCATTTACTTTGTTTATTAGATTCCACATATAAGTGAAATAATATGGTATTTGTCTTTCTCTGTCTGACTTATTTCTCATAGCATAATACCCTCTACATCCATCCATGTTGTCCCAAATGGTAAGATTTTATTCGTTTTCATGGCTGAATAATATTCCATTATATATATGAACCACTACTTCTTTATCAATTTGTCTTTTGGTTGGAGCACGTAATCCATTTACATTTAAAGTAATTATTGATAGGTATTTAGTTATTTCCATGTTATTAATTGTTCCCTGGTTGTTCTTTAGTTCTTCTCTGTTCCTTATTCCCTCACTGTCTTCTCTTGTATGTTGATGATTTTCTGTAGTGTTGAGTATAGATCCCTTTCTCTTTATTTCTTGTATATCTCTTGCAGATTTTTGGTTTCTGGTTACCATGTGCTTCATATATACCAATCTGTATTTATAGCAGTCTATTTTAAATTGATGGTTGCTTAAGTTAGAACACATTCTAAAATCACTACCATTTTTATTGCCCTCCTCCATGTTTATGTTTTTGTCATTATTTTTCACTTTGTGTGTGTATATATTCCTTAATTTACTGTTGTGAATACCCATGATCTTCCTACTTTTGCCTTTTAACCTTTGTACTAGTTTTAGTGTTAGTTTAGGACTGCTTTTATTATGTATTTGTCTTTGTCAGTCAGAATTTTTTTCTTTGTGATATTTTCTCATTCATGTATAAATATTTTCTTCTTAAAGAAGTCCCTTTAACATTTTTTGTGATACTGATTTGCTGGTGATGAACTCTTTCATCTTTTTATTGTCTGGGAATTGGGGGGAATTTCTTGGAGACCCTGTGATAATTCTCTTCCTCTGAAAAATGAAGAGGGAAAAAAAAATCCCAAGAAGCTTTTTTATGAAATGTAAGAACTATAAGAGTAATAAGAAAGCAAAAGTCTATACCTTGCACTGATTATTCCTGGAATCTTTTAGTAATGATACAACTTTATGTCCTTCAACAAAATGTAGTGATTGAGTTAATAAATATTATGGCACTACATTGTTTTAAGTGGGCCTTAAAAATAAACTAATACATAAATCCTTTTTTAAGATACAGGGTTTCAAGTGATTGAATTCAATGAGAACCCTTAGACAGGTTAGGGAGAAGTATATACAAATGTTTCCTATGTCTCTATTTCTTCTGACTTTGGTTTTCAATTCTACTAAACATCTGAGTCACCTGAGGGGTTTTTGAACACCAAAATGCCCCCCCAGAACAAGTAAATCCTAACCTTTGAGGTGTGGGGACTAGGTGTTCCTACGTTGTGAGAGCTTCCTAGGTGATCCTGGTGAGCAGCTGGGGTTGATGTCCTAATCCAGTGGCCCGATGGGAAAAGGAGACCTTTAGATCAACCTTTTATTCCAATATCCCTCAAAGCATTGCTATTTTGATTCTCTCCACGTCTTTCTTAGTCCCTCAAGCCCCAGAATCTTAGAAACCTCTTTTTCTCTTTACTGTTTTTCTAATCAAATCCCACTGAAAAGAAGGCCTCTGATAAATCCATTCACATCAAAGGGTAACCATTGATAAGACAAAGTATTCATCCTTCCAATGATGTTTACATTTAAAGAACACATTGAAAGTGGAAGTAGAGACATCCAGCCAATGTGTCAAGAAGTAATTTCGAAGCATTTTCTGGATTTTTCCAGAATTCCAGAAATCAGGTCAAAGATGTGCACTCCCTCTCCCTGTGTCTAAACCTGTAAAGTTGATGTGGGTATCAGTTCATGAATAACATTCAATAAGCCAACATAATATTTGATTCACACCTTTTATTTCCCAGACACGGCTAGCTGTTCTCATATGTTATCTTCAATCCCATGACACTGATGGGACGTTAGGATTGGTTACCCCCATATTACATATGAGAAAAGGAGGCCCAGGGAGATGGTCACTCCTGCAGAAAACAGGTAAGGGGTTGTCACCTTAGGTGTGGTCCTTCCCCAGGTGTGATCATTGCTTTGAGAGGTGAGGAAGGCCACAATAAAGTGAAATCAGAACAAAAGAGAAAAAATCTTTTAGGGAGGCTGATAAACGCTGCAGAAATTTATTAATAGAGTTTTTTGTCTTTTTTGTTTTCTGTATTGTAAAGCCTGCTGTCCTGAGAAATACAAACAGATCCATCCAAAAATGTTTATTAACTTATTCAGTCCCCACTGTTTCTGCCATCACTTCACACGTTGTGGGGATATCAGTTAAGTCCCCATAAACTGCCCTTAGTAGGAAAAGCCTTTGTAAGTGACAGAATAAGCATCGCTTTCAGTGCAAACTTGTAAGGGCAGAAGCAAGAATCCACATCATCTCAGGACGAAAAGGGAAATGAGTGATGTGTATATTCTACACCTAAACCAACCTGTTAAAGAACATCCAGGTGGACTTGATAATGTATTTGTTTGATATTTTAGAGAAAATACCATCCATTCACCCAGGTAATGGTTTATGCCAAATAAGTCGGCTAGAATCTTGGCATATTGATCATTTTAAAGGATAACTCAGTGAGTGGAAAATGAGTGGGAATAATTTGTTAAATGGGTGAATCGTGTTCTTACTTTTTAGTGCTGACTTGGTTTTGTATTTAGGCACTTGATACTGAATTTCTTACTATCTGTTGCTGAAAATTAGATTTTAAAGTTACACATGACATACATGAACTCTATTTGGGTGTTCGATTACATTGTCAGATTAATGTGCACATATAAAGACAGAAATTGCTAGACAAAATTATTTGGAAGAAAGAAGAGAGAAAGAGAGAGAAGAAAGGAGGGATACAAAAAAAAATGTACCTGTTGGGCAAGAAATGAGAAGCCCCTGCATCACACATTCCTATTGCCCCAGAAAGATCAAAAGTGAAACTTTAAGAGGCAATAACTTTGGTCTTGTTCCCAGTAGGGAAAGGAGCATCTACTGTCTAGATGGAAGACCGAGGGACATGTAAGCTTTAGCTGTAGAAGAAGAATGGGGAAAAGCATGTAGTGAATGACAACATTCAAGCAGGCAATATAAGCAGACAGAAATAGAGGTGTGGCAAAATAAAGCAGGAAGAATTATTTCAAACTAAATAAAGACATACAAAGACAGCAAAGTTGATGTAATGTTGATTCATCATGATAAAAAGTCACTGAGCATGAGTTTGCAACTGCAGCTAGAATAGGAAACTATAGAGTAAGTGATGACAGAAATCTCAGTGATGCATCACAAATTAAATGGCCTTAGGAAGGGCCAGATGAGAACCAGACATCAGAGAAGATACTGGAATGAAGCAGTGGCAGGGGGCCAGCCATGAACATGTGTACCTCTGGTGGCAGCTGAACCCTCAGTGACCACCCATGATCATTATATGGGGACAAAACATAGCCTGATGCCCTTATAAGTCAATTAACTTCTTTGTCCCAAAGGAATAAAACACATCGCCCCACTGGGCAAACAATACTGAAAGTTAACTTTCTCTAGCCTATTCACTCAGGGTAACATCGCTCTAAGGCCAGGCCCTGAAGTCAGGAAGTAGTTTGTTTTTGCTGAAACTGAGGGGAAATTAGAGAGAAAAGCAGCTGCAATCTGACCGGTTTGGGAAAACAAGGTACATATAAAGAGAGCAAGTTAAAGAGAAAGCCAGCTCGGATTTTGCACACCAATAAAAGTAAAAAATTCCAGCATTATTCATCTGTATTCGGTATGAAAGACAAAAGCTGAATTGGGAACTGAGGCTTTCTGTGTGGGAGGCAGAGTTAGCTCTAGGAGTCAGTGGGGTTATGAGTGAGGCCAGTCAAAAAAAAGCCAAAGAAAAATAGATGGAACCACTGGATTTCTCCAAATAGAAGTGGGTGAGCGGGGACCAGGGTGGGGGAAGGCCAGAGGGAGATGAGGAGGGAAAGCTGTGCAAAGTGGGGGGGGGGGGCTTTTGAGATAGAAGGCAGGGAATGGGGACAAAAGGAGAAAAAGCTGCGTGTTTTAAATCAGTATTTCTCAAAAAAGGATGTCGTGTTTCCCCCAGGGATTCTCCGAGGGAGTCACAGGGCCAGAGCTGCAGTGTTCTAACATCTGTTAGGCAAGAGAGGCTTTAGATTTGCAGCAAAGCTCCATCCTCTGCAGCACCCCCTTCCTTCTCTTTCTGGAACCAAAAGTCCTGATTTCCTGCCCACCCTGCATTCCTTTCACTTCCCACCGTCCTCTGAGTGCTTCCCTCCCTTCTTCAGTGTCCAGAAAAGTAAAAATGTCACCTGCTTCTCCTCCCAAACAACTGAACTATTCTTCCACACTTTTATTTTAATAGCAAAGCGATTCAAGGTATGCTTGAGGGTTGTGGAAACCCTCAAAGGGATTACAGAATAAAAAAAGTTTTGAAAACCATGCTCTAAATAAAGAATTGGAGACGAAAACCTGTCATAATGAAAAATTAAACTAAACCACCTCAAGTAAAGCAAAGGAGCAACCCATGCCTTGGAAAGCAAGGAGAGAAATTCCTATAATGTGGGGCTGGTAATGAGGCAGTTTCTTGCCAATGTCTAAGCCTCTTTCTATCTGGCATGTGCTAAGGAAATGCAAGGAGAGAATTTACAGCCATGCAATGAAACATGCAAAATCAGAAAATAAAAGCTTAAGTATAAACTTATTCCTAAATTTGAAATCCATGTCTACATAATGGCATAGATGGGTAGATGGATGGGTAGATGGATGGATGGATGGAAGGATGGAAGAAAGAATGGAGGGATAAACTGGTGGATGGAATGAATATCAGTTCTCACTTTAGAGATGAGAAAATGGGACCTAGATTTAACAGTTTACTCAAGAACCCCATGGTTATTGAGGGAGAGACAGTATTCTTCCTGACTCCAAAGATTTTGCTCTGTATTATACTATTAATAATTGTTCTATTATTTCTATCCTACACTTCCAGTCTTTTATTCTCCCTAAACCCTGAAAGTCCTACCAGCTAGCTCTCACCCCTAACCCAAGAAAAGAGGGTTTTCAGATTCTCATTTTTCCTTTTCTTTCCAAATGTTTTCTGATTTTATAAAATGAGCTGAAAATCCTTCTTATTCAACTCAGCAAATAATAATGGGACAAAAGCAATGTGCCAGGCACTGGGTTAGATGTTGGAAAGACAGAATAAAACATGGTCCCTACCCTCCAATGACTCATAAGTAATAAATCTGGAAGACAGCCTTGGCTCCATCCAACCTCTCCCAACTCCTCAAGTCTTCAATCCTCAAGGTCCAGCCAACTCTCCTCTCCTCTCCTGCCCTGAAACCCTGCAAAGCTTTGGTGGACAAGTCTATGAGCAAATTTCTTTTCACAGGGGGCCTTTTGATTCTGAAATCACACCCCTGAGTTAGGCTGTTTCTCTGCCCCATCAGAACAGATCTGATTTGTAAGGCAAATGGTCCATGTGTTTGTAACCATATCTGAATCAGAGCAACCAGATTTTTTCACCACTGAGTATTCAGAAGTCATGAAGAAATGTTCCCGAAGTATTTAGAAGCACAGAGTTTCCTAAGTGAGGACTAGACATAAGACTAAGAAACCATGGTCTTCATGGGACGTGCAGCTGTGTGGGACAGAGGAAGCCTTTGGATTCAAAAAGCGTGGTTCCTGAATGCCATCTCCACATGACACGACCAGTGGGATCACGGGCTAATTGGTCAGCCTCCCTGAGCATCATTTCCCTGCCTTTGTAAAATGAGCATTCTAATATATTTGTCTCATGGTTGGTCCCAAAATTCAATGAGATAATTATGTAAAATATACCTAGATACATAAGTGGTCAATAAATGGTAGCTGTTATCACTATTATTTTCTATGTGGAAATCAACTAACCAACTTCTGAAAAGAGATTTAAGATAAACCCGTTCCATTTGTCCTTCTAAGTACATCTACACACGTACTTTCTCTGCACTTTTACATCACACTTTTTTTTTTAAAACCCATGATGGACAACTAACGTCTGTATTGTGACATTGCCAGAATACTTTTCTGCTTATTGGACTTTAATTATTACTGAATTATATTAAGATTCCCATGGAATTACTTATTATAGCTGCACAGTGCCAAAATGAGTCACCATGGTTAAATCTATTTAAATAGCTCCCAAGAAAACTATGTATGAGTTTCCATCCTGTCAAGTGTTTGGTCATATGAAACCAATACCCAGTGAGTAACATGAGTAACATCCCCAGGATTTTATAGCATCATAGATAATGAATACGTAATCTTACACGTCAAATAGGAACCTAAGTGACAATATTGATTTAGGTCCTACAGTGTACTTTCTGTTTCAATAATTTAAGATTAAATTAAAGATAGAATATTTCTATATATTTTTATCATTCATCTATATCTTTTGATTTTAGGGAAGCCGTAGAATAAATGAATAACTAAAATTCACTGATGTATAATATATAACAATGTAGTAGTATATAGCTTTCCCAAACTTATATTTGGTTAAAAATGATATTTAGCCTTGTAGTCTATACAGCAAATGTACAGTACCAAATCTGCCAGGTGTTTTCTACAAAAAACATCACTGAAATAATGAACAAAATATTATTCCCTGTTCCTTAGGATTGAATTGTTTCTTAGAAAAGTATTTTATAAATCTATAAATCTATTCTGTAGGTGTGTTTTAAAGCTAGCATAGAAAATAATATTGCACTGATGGTTTTAGATCTTAGGATTCAGAAATAAGAAGTAATAAACATAAACTAGTATGCCTATGTGTTGCTTCATTCCAGAAGTATGTAAAAGGTATCTTCACATTTCAATAATATTTCAGCTGGGTTTGCACTGCTATGCCATCGTATTTCACCCATGTCAGGTTCCCTGAAGTTTGGTTGCCATTTGCCTCTGCTGCACAATGGCAGAATACCTCTGAGTCAGAGAAAACGGGGCAGCAGAACATCCAGAGGCAGAACGGGATGGACTGAAAGCAAACTCCATAGGAAATTAGGATTTGTGAGGTCAAACACTGAAGGAATCATTCTACAGTTTTATCCAATCTGAAAAATGTATAACTTCAATGTACTAGAAGCTACTATTTTGTGAAGTGGGTCAAGATCACCTGAATGTTTTGGTTTTGCTTTTTTTTTTTTCCCCCCAGGAGCAACCCTTCTCCCAGAATTTATAGGATACCACAAATATAGATTAAAACATTTCATAGTTTTATGACTTCAGTTGGCTCTACACACCATTTACTCCATATTTTTCCGACTTCACATAACAGATGTTTACATATCTAAAGTCACTGAGCTTATTTTATGTAATCATGAATTATTATTTCTTGAAATGTCATTAATACAATTTTTCTCACGTCACGCCTGATTTATATTATTTATGAATGTGAGGATATTATTTCCATTGGTTTTAAAGGTGACAGAAACTGAGGTTAAGCATTTCCAGCTGTCAAGTGAACCAGTGGCAGCTAAAGGGCCAGAAATGTTTCTTTAATCCCGCCCATTTTACACTGACATAGGGAAAAGCTTCAGTCATTTTCATTTTTCTTCCTTTCCCTCCACTTGTGGACTGGGTGACCTTCTGTCCTTATTGTACACTTTCTGCATCCCTATCAAATTTCAAAGCGGAATACAGAAGCGAAACATGCTAATAGTTTGGGGGCAGAAATTACACTCAGTAGAAAGTGGGTATATTGGGTATATTGGCATTATACTAATTTCCTCTCTCTCTGGCTGCATTTACTTCCTTTCCCTCTGCTTAATCAAATCCCTTTGAGGGTTACCCTAGGTCCAAGGAAAAAGGGTCTCCCTTTTTGCCTTGGAGGCGGGGAGACCCACCCTGGAGTCTCAGGGGACCCATTTACCTTATTTCCTCATCTTTAAAATGAAGATAATATACCTATGTCACATCACTCTTACAAGCACTAAATTCACTAAACATTGTTAACTATTGAGGCAGAAAAAAATAAGTGTTCATTCATAGCAAGAACTTGCACTGTGCAGCTGTTTAATAGTCCATACCTGTTATGCTCACCCACCCTGACCCACAGAAGTCCACTTCCCTTACCTCAGGCCTCTCCAATCACATCATTCAACAAAAATGTATCAAACACTGTAATGTGCAGGGCACCATACAGAGAGTTTCAGAAAATGTTACTATATATGGAAACTTGAAATAGCCAAAGAGAGTAAACACACTTGTATGCCCTGTCTCAGACCAGGTACTCACTAAGTTTAGGCAAGCCACTTCCCTTCCTGAGACTGATTCCACATATTTACACTGATGTTAACATTGTTTTGTTTTAATATTATCTTTTCTGACTATTCTGTTACATTGCTATATAAATCAGACTGTATCAGTTATGAGACTGGATTTTCAAAACTATAACAAGCAAGCAATAAAATGTTTAGTGTAAGTGTAAAAATATATATTATAGCTATGATCAGTCTGGGAAGCCACCACCCTCTCTATAGAAATATGTAGCTCATGAGTCTTTAATTGCATCCTTCTATTCAAATTCCATTTCTTACTCATACAGGGCTTTTGCAGAACTGACCCTGCCTCAAAATGTGGAGGGTCCCTTTCTCCTGTTATCACCTCATTGAAGTCAAAGGAAGTGATGAGAGAAAAATGGGCCATGCATTGGCCTTTAAATCTATTCCAGGTGCATTGTGGGAAGCGGTGTGTTAAAACCAGTAGTTATATTCTAAACGTCTTTAAAGATTAGGGCTTCTTGGGGTGAAATTTGAGTTTCCTTCTTTGTATATGTCACTATATTTTCCTTCTGACACAACGCAAGTGTTCTAATGGCAGGCTCCAGTTTCCATCCTGAACCCAGCCTGTAGGCTGTCCATGTAGACTATTGAGTTAGGTCAGCTGATGTCCTATGGAGATAAAGTTGCCCTCAGGGGCCCCAAAGGACAATACAGAGAAGTCAGGTAAACTGTGAATGGAGTCTTCTGTGTGAAGTAAATTAACTACAAAAAGCCCCAGGTGGTTTCTCCTATCTCCAAGAATTAACAACATTTCATTGTTATTAAATAAACTTATGAGGTGTTTTTTTTTGTTTTTTTTAATGACAGAATAAATGTTACATATACACTACATAATTCATTCCATTCTGGCAGGAAATGGCCTTTAGTTTTCTCTAGGGAACTGTACAAACATCTGGATAATCTTGAAATCTTCTAATATGACAAAGTGGTAATTACCCCCAAACTTACTACTTCCCACATTTGTTTCCTCTTCTACAGTGATTAGGAATTTATTTCTTTCTCAATGAGGATTTAAAGATTGCTTATGAAGGAATTAATTTCGTGATGCGTCCACAAAGGACACGATTCTCAGCCTGGTCCCACAGACATTCACAGAAAGTTAATTTTTACCATTTTTTCAAGGCAGCCAAATTTCCTAATTTTACAGATGTTCATTTAAAAAAAAATTGCCAACATAATTTCCTTTGGTTTTGGATGTTGATATTAAATGCCTTTTTAATGTAATGAGCAGTTATTTCATGGTTATTTTTATTTAGCTCTACATCCTCATTCATCACTAGCCTATGGAAGAATTTTGACAAGCAGTGTACACATGTGACATGGGTAGAAATGCATATCTCAGAGGCCTGGAATCTCTGAGCGAGTGCCCTGCTCAGGGTAGCGCTGCGTAACTCTGGGGGAGAATTTCCAGTGAGTTACTTGGGGTACGAATCGAGCTTTGGTATTGTACTCCATAACACTTCTTTGCTTCTTGCAGTGCGAGCCCCTTTGTTTTTTTGACTTGTTCCCTCTTTTCTTTTCTCCTTTTAGGTGTTTTTGAGTGAGTGTTGGTTCTTTATTCTTATACTAAGCTCACTCTATTTTCTTATACCTTAGTTGGCAAAATATTAATTCATCTCAAGTACTTTTCTTTCTTCCATTCCTTGCTATGTGTGAAATTTTTGTTTGTTGGTTTCTGGTGTCCTTTTCTTAATAGCACACCCAGAGCTGTATCATTTCCCTGTGTGGCCTATATTGAATCCCTTTATTTTTTGTGTGTGGGTTTTAGTGATCTGTGGTGAATTACGGGAGAGGAAAAGCCAAGCAGTTCATTTGGTTGCTGAATCACCAAGCTTCGTTTCGTTAGGAATACATTTTTTTGAACTTTGGTAAGTCTGGTCATTTTTTCGGACCCCAGATTCTTGATATGAAGTAATAATTGTATGTTCTGTCGATAGGTTCACTATGGAAGTTATTCCTTCTGAAGTTTTTGAAGGTACAGATTGTATTTAATACTTACTAGCTTAGAATATTTAATGATCCCTACTATGCCTGGCTCTGTGCTATGTGCTGGGCACACAAATTAGTTAGAATCCCTTTCTTCAAGGACCGTTTTGAGAGACAGGCTCATAAAGAAGGGTAGTTTCAATAGGTCCTAGTAAAGGCTTTACCTTACAAGTATTCAATTCTTTTACTCAGTGTTAAATATGTTTTTGTACCACTATGTTATTTTTTCAACATTCCATATTGAAATAGTGGGAAATTAGAGAAGAGAAATAAATTTCCAACATAATCTAATCTTTCCGGATCCAAGCAGGATTATCCAGACAACGTTGAACAAATTTTACCCGATGAATACCAACCGTTCAATCTATATTTTAAAAAATTGTCTCATAGCTCTAATAAGTATTGACTTCTGATTCATTGTAATCCACGTATTTCCTGTTTGAAATGGAGAAGGATTAACATTTGTTGAATACCTTTTATGTGCCCAATATATCGCTAAGTGCTTTAAAAGCATTTATTTCAGTAAATACCCAGAGCAACTCTCCAAGGTAGGTATTGCTAGCTCTAATTTAAGGATATGGAAAGTTAGACTGAGAGATCACGTGATCTTCCCAAAGTCACCCAACCAGAAAATATTAGTCAATATCCACACCCAGGTTCACTCGAAACCTGAGCTAGTTCTGCTACATCACATCTCTACCACAAACAAAAACCACAGAATGGGAGTCTAAATCACCCTTTAAAAATATATAGACTCTTGCTGACCCTAACTGCCTCACCTTCCGGATCAAGCATATGAGGCATGGAGAGCTTAAGTGACTCAGCAGAAGTCTTTCTGTTAGTGGTATGTCAGAGACTGCAGTCGATACTCATTCTTTCTCTAGGACAAGTCCATGCTCTGGAACATTTGTCTAAAAATGAAACAATCAACTCCCTGCTGCCATAAATGCTTAAACAGAAATGGGATCATCAGAAATATTACAGAAGCCCTTTATAATGGATTAAAGTTTGGATGTGAAGCCCTGATAGCTTCCTTCCATTTCTCCGATCCTTTGAGGCTGTATAATTGAATATACTTTTCCATATCTTCTCCTCGTTAAAACTAAAGGACTAAATACTTTCCCTGCTTTCCTCAAAGTTTATACCTTTTTCAATAGACTTTATTTTTTAGAGCAGTTTTAGTTCCCAGCAAATGTTAGCAGAAGGTGCAGAGATTTCCCGTATACCTTCTGCCCGAACATGTGCATATAGCCTCCTCCTTGTCAACATCCCCCATGACAGCAACGACACCTTTGTTAAAATTGATACTGTGGCAGATGGTGTCTTTCCAGAAATCGGTCCCTTTCACCTAGGTTACCAGATTTGTTAGGATGATTCATAATATTCCTTTATTATCCTTTGAATGTCTATGGAATCTAGAGTGATGTCCCTCTCTCATTTTTGACATTAGAAATTTGTGTCCTCTCCCTCTCTTTTTTTAGTTAGCCTGGCTAAAAAGTCCTGTCTGTTTTGTTGATTGATTTTCTCTATTGATTTCCTATTTTCAGTTTCATTGATTTCTACTTTCTTTTTCTTTGCTTTTCTGTCTTTTTTTTTTTCTTGCTTTGAATCAATTTAATTTGCTCTTTTTTAGTTTCCTAAGGTGGAAATTTTGATTATTGATTTTAGATTTTTCTTTTTTTCTAATACATGTATTCATTGCTGTAAATTACCCCTCTAGTCACTGCTTTTACTTCATTCCACAAAATTTGATGTTGTGTTTTCATTTAGTTTTAATTTCTTAAAATTTATCTTGAGGTTTCTTCTTTCACCCATGTGCTGTTTAGAAGTATGTTGTTTAATCTCCGTATATTTTTGGATTTTTCCAGTTATTTTTCTGTTATTGATTTCTAGTTTAATTCCATTGTGGTCTGAGAATAGACATTCTATCATTGTTATTCTCTTAAAAGTGTTAAGATGTGTTTTATGGCCCAGCATGTGGTCTAACTTGGTGAATGTTCATGTGAGCTTAGGAATAATGTGTGTTCCACTGATGTTGGATGAAATAGTCTTAGATATCAGTTATAGTCAGTTGATGGATGGTGCTGGGAGTTCAGCTATGTGCTTACTGATTTTCTGCTGTTGGACCCATGCATTTCTGACAGAAGGGTGTTGAAGTCTCCAAATATACTAGTAGATTCATCTATTTGAAATTGCACTTCTATCAATTTTTGCCTCCTGTAGTTTGACACCCTACTATTAGGAACTTATTAGTTAAAGACTATTGTCTTCTAGAGAATTGGCCCCTATTATGTAATACCCCTCTTTATCTCTGATAGCTTTCTTTCTTTGAAGTCTACTCTATCTAAAATTAATATGGCTATGCCTGCTTTGTTTTTGGTAGTGTTAGTATGGTGTATGTTTCTCCATCCATTTACTTTTAATCTATGTGTGTCTTTAAAGTAGATTTCTTACAGGCAACATAAAATTGGGTCTTGTTTTTTGATCTACTATTACAATCTCTGTCTTTTAATTGTTTCATTGAGGATCAAAATGATTATTGATATAGTTGAAATAATATCTACCATTTTTGTTACTGTTTTGTATTTGTTACCTTTGTCCTTTTATTTCAATATTTGTCTTCCTTTCTTATTTGCCCTTAGTGGTTTTAATTGAACATTTTATAGGCTTTCATTTTCTCTCTTTTCTTAGCATTTCAATTGTATTTTTTTTTTTTTACTTTTTTTAGTGGTTGCCCTAGTGTTTGCAATATACATACATTCACAGTTAATCCAAGTCAACTATCAAATAACACTATACCATTTCACAGGTAGTATAGTACCTTATAATAAAAATAATTCCTCCTGTCTCTTGTATCATTGTTGTAATTCATTCACTTCACTTATACATAAGCATGCATGTATATATATCAGCATACATAAATGAATTCATTGTTGCTATTTTTATTTTGAACAAACTTATCTGATCAATTAAGGATAAGAAAAATAAAAGTTTTTATTTTACCCTCATTCCTTCTCTAATGACCTTTCTTTCTGTATGTAGGTCTGAGTTTCTGATATATGTATGACATAATTATTTATACATATATATAAAATGTCATTATATATGGCATAATTATATACAAACACATAATTATATACACACACATACACACATGGGTGTGTGTGTGTATGTTTATATAATTATTTTCCTTGTTTCTAAAGAAACTTTTACTATTTCTTGTAAGTTAGGTCAACAAATTACTTCAATTTTTGTTTGAGAAAATACTTATTTTTCATTTACTTTTGAAGGATAGTTTCACAAGGTACAGAATTGTAGGCTGTTGGGTTTTTTTTCTCTCACTGCTAAATATTTCATACAACTTTCTTCTTCCTTGTATGGTTTCTGAAGAAAAGTCAAATGTAATTCTTATCTTTATTTTTTTATAGGTAAGGTTTTTTTTTTCTTTTTTCTCTTTGGTTTCTTTCAAGATTTTTTTCTTTATCTTTGTTTTTCCATAGTTTAAAAATTATATGCCTGGGTATAGTTTTCTTTGAATTTATGTTGGTTGTTGTTACCGAGCTTACTGAATGTGTGGGTTTCCGTCTGACATTAATTTGGGGAAATTCTCTTTCATTATTGTTTCAAATATTCCTTCTCTTCCTTCCTCTCTCCCTCCCTTCTTCTCCTCCTCCTCCTCCTCCTTCTTTCTCTCTCTCTCTCTTTCTCCCCCCCCTCTCCCCACACCCACATTTCTCCTTCTGGTATTCCCCTTACAAATGTTTTACACCTTTTGTAGTTTTGTAGTTATCTCAGTCTTTGGATGTTCTGTGTTTTTCTTTTTTTCTTTTTTTTTCTCCAGTCTTTACTCTCTTTGCTTTTCATTTTTAAAAGGTTTCTGTTGAAATATCCTCAAGATCAGAGTCTTTCCTTAGCTATGTCCAGTTTACTTAATAAGCCCACCAAAGACATTCTTCCTTTCTATTATTGTGTTTTTGATCTCTAGCATGTCTTTGTGCTTTTCTTTTTCTTAGAATTTCCAAGTTTCTGCTTACATTGCCATCTGTTCATGAATGCTATCTACTTTATCCATTGGAGCACTTAACATATTAATCATTAATGTTTTAAATTCACGGTCTGAGAATTCGAACATTTCTGCCATATCTGAGTCTGGTTCTGATATTTACTTTTTCTATTCCAAATGTGTTTGTTTGTTTGTTCATCTGTTTTTGCCTTTCAGTTTACCTTCTAATTTTTTCCTGATAGCTGGGCATGGTGTATTGGGTAAAAACAACTGCTGTAGGCACATCTTTAGTGATATGGTCGTAAGGTGTGTGGGGAGGGTAAGTGTCTTATCCAGTCACACCTCTTTTCTATTGCATTTAGCTTTATTGCACTTCACACGTGTTGCATTTTTTACAAATTGAAGGCAAGACCCTCCACCAGCAAAACGATTATGATTTGCTTTATTACAATACCCACTTTATTGTGGTGGTCTAGAACGAAACTTGAAATATGTCAGAGGTATGCCTGTAATCCCGAGACTAGGTTTCAGTCGTTAGTGATCCTGAGCCTCTGCACTGTGACGTTCACATGCCGTTCTCAGGTCCCCTCATCACCACTCCTCGTAGATGGGAAAGGATGGCTGGAGTCGGGTGCAGATGGATATGCCCCTTCTCTCATATGGAAGGCTAAAGGGGGTGGAATTGGGTATTTACTTTTCTCCACAAAGAAGACTAGAGACAGTTGGAACAGGGTATTTCCCTTCTTCTAGGTCCCTTAGGCTCTGATAAAACTCCATCAGGTTAGGCTCCTGTTAACTAGTGTCTCCTGAGGGCAGATCTTATTATGGAGGACAGAATTATCTAGTGTATTTCAAAAAGGTTCTTTTTCCCTGACCCTGCCAGAAGCACAAGGAAATCTTTCTTCAATATTCACTCCAAGAACCTGGTAGATATCTAGAAGGTAGAACTCACAAAGCATGGGGGCTTCTCCCTACCCCCACGACTGGGTCCCTTGGGATTTTAACTCAAAGCGTTGTCCACACTGAGCCTCCAGTAGTTCATCAATTTTAATTAGTGTTTCACGATCCCAGCACCAGTTCCTGAACAGGTTTCAGTTTGTGGGTATCTCTGCTCCAGTAAGTTGTGATTCTCTGTATTTGCCAGTCAGTCTCTCCAATTTTGGGGCACAGCAATTTGCTCTGTGACCTCACTTCTCATATGGATCTAAGGTGAGTTGTTGATTTTTCAGTTTGTTCAGCTTTTTACTTGTTAGGACGAATGGCAACTTGGAACTTCTTACATGTTGGACCAGAAACTGTGAGTCTCAGGGTTGTACTTTGTGGTAATTTTTATTATTTTCCATGTTCTAGGTTTTCTCAGAGTTCACCTTCTTAAAACTTACAGTAGAATACAGGGCCAGGACCAAGGAGACATCAACTCAGAGAGGTCACCACAATCTCCCTCAATATCGCCCCTCCACTCTACCTTCTCTCTCTCTCTCTCTCTCTCTCTCTCTCTCTCTCTCTCTCTCTCTCTCTCTCTCTCTCT
>NW_017731408.1:80045-139953 GCF_001890085.2 Hipposideros armiger | reverse complement strand
CTCCCTCCCTCTCCCTCTCTCCCTCTCTCCCTCTCCCTTCCTTCTCCCTCTCGTTTCTTTCTTCCTTTACTCACCTTCTCTTACTGAGTCCTTTTTTCCTTTCTCTCTTCTTTATCTCATATACACACACTAAAATATCCTGTGTCCTTGTCCATAGGCAATTCATGATTAAGTTTATTAAAATAACTACAATAATAGCAACAACAAAAACATTTGTAAGCATGGCACTGATGTGCCAGGTGCTGGGTTTTCCCATGCTCTATCCCAATATTCAACTTACTTCTGGTACACTGAGTCCTTTGTTTTACACAACTGGTTTCTGAGCTGTTTCCCTTCAAAGAAATATCCTTTTGAACCTTATATACAGAAATCATGTAAGAAATGATTTTCCTTCTTATTTTTCTTTGAAAAATGTTTTCTTTAATATAAATTGATAACATCAGTTATTAAATTATGTCAGTATTTTAATCTTGTATCTTAAAGTGTAAATTGGTATCAAAGTGAATCATCTATGATTCCAGGGCCATTACATTAATTTTTATTTTCAGATTTCAAGATTATGGATGAGAGGAGAGAAAGATGTGAAATTTTTTCTTATTTTTTATTTTTAATAATAATCAACAAGTAACTGATAATTAATATAGATAGGGTAAAATATCATCTTTCACTTGATACATTTTATTTTTTAGTTATATTTCATGCTCACTGTGAATCATTCAAACATTATAGAAGTGTATTAAATAAAAGTGAAAGCTTTATTTTTCATACACTCTCACCTTCCACCTCCATCCAGGGTAACCACTATTAACAGTTTAGTTACCAGATTTGTAGTTGTTTTTGGTTTTGCACATATATATGTTTGTATACAAAAGAACAAGATCGTACTATGCATAACATTCTTCGATTTGCTTTTATTCATGCAGCATTGTAGAAAGATTTTTTACAACTGTATACAAATCTGCTTCATTTATTTTAATGTCTACCTAGTACTCCATCTTATGGATGTGACATATTTATTTAACCATTCTCTGGTTGATAAACACGTAGTCTGTTTTCAATTTTTCATCATTACAAATAATGCTGCAATTAACATCCTTATACATAAATTATTATGGCATGTTTAATTTTACCATTTATTCTAAAAAGTCTGACAAACCTACAATCTAGAACTAGAAAAACATTTCACTGTCTATTTCCAAGGTTAAGCTGCAGAGTTCAGAGTTGGGCAAGGTCCTACAGGGGAACAAAACCTACAGCACGGACCTTAATGAAGTGGGCTACAGATGAATTCAAGACTCTGAAGTTCAATGGATCTTATTATACTCTCAACAAGGAGAGAGCTCATTTAGATACAGGCTAGGATCCACAGTTCATGTTTATAAAGGGAGGGGAAAAATGGGAGGAGAAAAATGAATGTCTCAAAGGGTATGCCTGAAATATCAAACTCACCAAAGGGCATCTAAGGTAAGACTCAGGAAAAAGAAAAAAAGAAAAATACCAACTCTGACACGTTCCAAGTGCTTACAGGAAGCAAAGGTCAAAGTTTAGATAAGTTTACAGGCTCTTTAGGGGTTACACACCCTCTAAATTGCTATAGTTATCCCATGTCATGAGTGTTAAGCCGCTGTAGTACAATATAATAGCAAGTTGATATACAAAAGTAGCCAATGTGCACTATCACGTGGAAGTAACACTTGCTCACTGGCAGACTACTCAATCTCTTAGCACCATCACATTTCAGTTATATGTTGGGAACCTGCCCCCAAAGTTTACTTCTCCTCACTGCCATACCATATCTCTTTTTAGCATGATTAGTTCAGCTACCATTTTTGAGCAATTACAGTGTGCCCAGTACTATGTTAAGTACCCTTTGGGCATTAACTCACATATTCTTCACAGCAGTGTTATATAATCAGTGCTATTACTTACTACTCCCATTATGCAGACCCAAACAGATCACAGTGCTAGGAAATGGCAAAGCCAGGGCTCAGATGCCAGGCAGGCACACTCTAAAGCCCATGTGTCTAATCCCTACAGGGTATCATCTCTTTTACTCTGAATGTTCAAGGAAGAAATCTTCAAATTGTAGTGATGGAACCCTATGAATACATGGTAATGAAAGGGAGACTACTCACCTTCTATTGGCTTCTATCACAGTTGCCAGTGAACCTAATTCTCAGATTGTCAGAAGCAGAGTATCAGTGAAGATGCCCTAAAGCTCAGAGTAAGGGGGAATTGCCCTTCCGAGTGTGTTTGAGATCTTTCCAGAAGTTCCAAAAGAACACCAAATAAAATGGTGGAATTGAATTTGAAATTTTGGAGAAATCATGGAGAAGAAGTTAACATGTTAATAAGAAGCAGACAAATATAGATTTAATGTCCAGAGTGCAGGTGAATATTGAAAATGTATGTTATAAATCTATATCTATACCTATATCATTATCTATATCTATATATCTATCGATAGAGACAGACAGGTATAGAGATAGGTATATAGATATAGATATATATTTAACAAACATGAGTAAGATTCTAGGACTGGTTATTAAAAGCTTTTCTTATTTAAAAACAAAACAAAAATCTCTAGACAGGAGTACAGATTTCAAAGGGAGAAAATTTGTTTCTTCTTTTTGTTTTGTTTTTGATGGTCCAATCTATCCAGATATTGCTGAAGTCTCTGAATACCAATTTGCAAAAAAAAAGTATTTAGCAAAAGCTCTCATGAGAGAGGTATACAAGACCGAAAAATACAAGCTCAGTAACATGCAGCTTGATGAAGACCAAATTATTTCAACCATTAAACCTAAGCCTGTTGGTTAATTGTCCAAATATGTACAAAATAAGTGTAGCCAATACAGTGGGTAGCAGAATCAGAATTTAAACAGTTTACCACAGGATGTCCAGGCCTAAATCTAGAAAGATAAAATTGATGCGGTGAATAGAGGTAAACTATCTGAGATAGTTGATGCCCCCAAATAACATTAGATAATACTTCCTATGGTATGATTTTACATTCCTGAAAATATCTGAAAAATGGGATAAGCAAAAAAAAACTTCTACCATGAAGGCTAATGAAATGGCTAACACTACATTGGGCATGTATAAAGCCTTAAGTAGATGAGGACATAAAGGTATTAAAACAGTTGGGAAATCTCAGCCTGCGTGACTCGGTCCCCTGACTGCATCCAGTGTGTTTTATTGCTTTCCTAGGTTGGAAAAAGTTTTCATTACTCTTTGGCTCACACTTCCTTTTCTTTGATTAACGCTACTTTGCTGAAAACCTACTGCAAATATCGACTTCTTCCCCCACACAAAATCTCTAACTATGACATTTAGGGCAGACCATATGTATTACCAACATAATAGCCATTTTTCATGATGCCAGGGCCCCAATTTGTTTGGGGGTCTCCCCTTCCCCATTCAACTCAGATAAACTCTGAAGGGTCACAGTCCACCATAGGGTCTTGTCATCCTTGTCTGTGATTGTTTTGGGGAAAGGGCATGCAATCCAGTCTAGACCAATAAGACATGTATACATTTATCCATTCATTCCTCAGAGATTTACTGAGCATCTAATACATAGCAGATACTTGGTGCTGGGGAAACAGCAGTGGACAAAACAGAAAGTCTCTGTTCATATGGGCCCCAGGTTCTAACTGGAGAGGAAAAAAATTAATAGGAAACATGAAGTAGTGTTAAAGGGCTTCTGGGGAAAGGTTCTTCATTTTTAATATTTTTTAAATGCTAAAGAAAGGTATTCTCTATTTTTCTCTGACATTGATGAGTATGATATGATTCTTCGAGCTTCAGCAACATGGTGAGGAGCTAGCCAACCTGGCTAGGACAGTCGTGTAGGAAGTTGGGTACAACCATCATTGAGCTGCTAAACTAACCAGTCTGGCCACCATAATGCATAAGCCACTTGTATTTGAGTTTTCTATTATATTCTGTTGAGCGTATCTTAACTGATATGATATGTATACTCATACTGGTTGGTAGAAAGATTCCAAAGCTATCTACCTGATTTCTGACCATTTTTTTACTAGCAGAGATGACCAGGAAGTTCATCATTGCCTTGGTAATAGATGACATTAAATAAAGAAGTGAATATATGTGCCATTTTCCTTGTACATTGGTCCATGGGGGAATATATATATATATATATAGTGAAGGCACACAGACAACCAGCCCACTAAGATCAGAATATGCATCCTTTGTGAATATACTTCAATATAGGTCTAGATTGCTGTTGTCTGACACTGAAAGTGTATGTATTTATCATCATTGAAGGTTAAGTTCATTTTGAGGCTTTCCTTATCTGGGTTCTTTTTTTTTTTTTAATTCTATCCCTGACTACACTGGATTGGTTGGTGGTGAACTCTTTTTTTTTAATAATTTTTTTATTTTTCAATAACTGTTGACAATTTTACATTAGTTTCAGGTGTACAACATAGTGATTAGACATTTATATAACTTACAAAGTGATCACCTTGATAAATCTAGCACCCATCTGACAGCATACATAGTTATTATGTACAATATTATTGATCTTATTCCCTATGCTATATTTTACAACTCCATGACAGTTTTGTAACTACTGATTTGTACCTCTTAATTCTTTCCCCCCAACCCCACTCGCATCTGGCAACCATCAAAATAGTCTGTATCTATGAGTTTGTTTCTGTTTTATTTGTTTATCTGGTTTTCTAGATTCCACATGTAAGTGAAATCATATGGTATTTGGCTTTCCTTGTCTGACATTTCATTCAGCATAATACCCTCTAGGACCATCCATGTTGTTGTAGATGGCAAGGTTTCATTATTTTTTTTATGGCTGAGTAATGTTCCATTGTATATATGTGCCACTTCTTTATCCATTCATCATCTATTGACAAACACTTAGGTTGCTTCCATATCTTGGTTATTATAAATAATGCTGCAATGAACATATGGATGCATGTGTCTTTTTTAATTAGTGTTTTGGTTTTCTTCCGCTAAGTATCCAGAAGTAGAATTACTGTGTCCATCTTAATCTCTTGTTATAAAATATCTTGTCTGGCGTAAGTATCGCTACTCCAGCTTTTTTTTTTCTATTTTCATGAAATATTTGTTCCATCCCTTTACTTTCAGTCTGTGTGAGTTTTTCAATCTGAAGTGAGTCTCTTCTTGGCAGCATATGTAAGGGTCTTGTTTGCTTATCCATTCAACCACCATGTGTCTTTTGATTGGACACTTAATCCATTTACATTTAAAGTAATTGTTGATAGATATGTAGTTATTGCCATTTTATTATTCATATTTTTTACCTTTTTTTTCCTTCTTAAAGAAGTCCCTTTAACGTTTTTTTTGTACTACTGTTTTGGTGGTGATATACTCCTTTAGCTTTTTCTTGTCTGGGAAGCTCTTTATTTGTCCTTTGATTCTAAATGATAGCTTTGCTGGATAGAGTAATCTTGGTTGTAGGTCCTTACTTTTCAAAATTTGAATATTTCATGCCAATTTTTTCTGGCCTGCAAAGTTTCTGTTGAGAAGTCAGCTGACAGTCTTATGGCAGTTCCATTGTATGTAAATAAATGCTTTCCTCTTGCTGCTTTTAAGATTCTCTGTCTTTAACCTTTGGCATTTTAATTTTGATGTGTCTTGGTATGGGCCTCTTTGGGTTCATCTTGTTTGGGACTTCCTGCACTTCTTGGGCTTGTATATCTATTTCCTTCACCATTTTAGAGAAGTTTTCCATCATTATTACTTAAAATAGGTTTTCAATTCCTTGCGCTCTCTCTTCTCCTTCTGGTACGAATGTTGGTATGCTTGATGTTGTCCCAGAGGCCTCTTAAACTTTCAACTGTTCTCATGTTTTTATTCTTTTTTTCTTTTGGCTGTTCTGATTAGGTGTTTTCTGTTACCTCATTTTCTAAATCACTGATTTGTTCCTCTGCTTTATCTGATCTGTTGATTTTCTCTAATGTAGTTTTCATTTTAGTTATTGTATTGTTTATTTCTGACAGGGTATTTTTTAATCTTTGTTATCTCCATTTTTATGGTTTCTATCTCTTTGCTGAAGGTCTCGCTGAGATTATTGAGCATTCTTATAATCAGTGTTTGGAACTCTCAAAGGACAGGATTTTTAGAGTTTCCTTCTTGGTGAACATCTGGAGGTGCTAAGAGAGTGACGCACGGGGAGAGGGCATTGAAGCTCTACTAAATTCTTTTCCTGTACCTTGCCCTATGCATCTCTTCCATCTGGCTGTTCCTGAGTTTAACCTTTTATAATAAACAAATAATCTATTAAGTAAAATGTTTCTCTGAGTCCTGTGAGCTGCTCTAGCAAATTAGTGAAATCCAAGGAGGCAGGGTCCTTGGAATTTCCAATTTCTTGCAGGTCTGTCAGAAGCACAGGTGACAACCTGGACTTGGATTGGCATCTGAAGTGAGTGATTGATGGGTGGGGGTTCAATCTTATAGGACTGAGCCCTTAACTTGTGTGATCTGACACTATCTCCAGGTAGATAGTATCAGAATTGAGTTAATAGCTTGGTCGTGTTAGAAAACAAGAAGAACAAGGTGAATATTTATACAGCTTACTGAATCTGAGACCCCATAATAATGGTGAATAGCAATATGAATGTAATTGTTAAAGTATGATTATAGCGTGGATAAGAGTAAGAAATAATTTAAGCAATAAAATCACCAAACTCATTATTACTTGAAAAAAAATGAAGTTTTGGAATTCAAAACCATAACCAAAATAATAGTTTAAAAATGCAGGCTCTATGTAACTCATTCATTATGTTTAATTGTTTTAAAATATATTTAAATGTTAATTTTGATAATAAACATTTTATTAATGAATTGAGTAGTCTAGGAAACCCCTTTTAATCCCATCACATTCTATAACCATTAGAAGACTTGGGAATGCTAATAAGACAAAGAATGTTTTAATGAAATGAAATATCCTAACACAAAGCTACCCAGATTGTGCTACTCAAGAGTCTCAATGGAGAAATGCTAAATATTATCAAAGGTCTTTCCAAAGCCAAAGCCCTGCAGCATAACACACTCCTCCAAGAATTATATTCTAAATTAGCTAGTGTCTCCCAGATCGTTTATTAGAATTTTATAACCAGATCTTGAAATTAAAAACTATCCATATTACACACTCTGTCAATATTTTATACACTGTATTAAGAAGGAAGAACTGTTACATTTTAAATTTCTCATTGGCTCTCTGCCTCCGAAAACACCAGTTTGGAAGGTATGACTCAGATTCTCACCTGGCAGGTAGAATACAAAATGTTCTCTTTTCACTCATGAAGACAAGCCTGGACTCTTGCCAGGAAGAATCTCTCTGGCTAATGTGTGAACTTTCATTGATAATATTTTAAACACAGGCTTTTGTATCAAGATGACTGCTTTTTTTTTTTAGATATATTTCCTGAAAATTAGTACTTACATGGGTTAAGCTTATGTAAATGACTCCTTCAATTTGAAAACTGATATGAAAGTTTTCCCAGCTGCTAATGATTGCATCCCATAGGATAGCTAAGGATAAAAAGTGATGTCACACTGAATTTTCCAAAGGTGAAAGAGTATACCTATTATAGAGGTAAGAAAATTGAAATGAATGTACAAAGGAATATATTAATATTCTGCTCAATTCTCCCCCCGAAGTGTATCATAATTACATCCACGTAAATTAAAAGGGTGATGATGCTGTTCTTTTTCCACCCTGCCACGTTCCCCTCCTAATGTGTTTACCCCTGGGTCAAGTAGAGCACTGTTCAGCTGGAATTAACAATTAACTCAGCTATGATATAATAACAGGCTTAAGCTTACAAAGTAATTTGCTGTAAAAGGATGGGGTGGGAGAGCAGTTGACACCCCTCTTCATTTTGGCCACTCCATCAACCACAAATTGTGAATGTGTATAAGAATATGAATCACACTGTTCCTGCTGGAAGAGTTTCTTCTCCATTTTCTGTTTCCTCCAGCATAAATAGATTGACCTCATGTGCAAGTGTTGTGCACCACCTAAAGCTGATTATAACCTACTCAAGGATAGAAGTGGCCCATATTATGGGACAAAGTGAGACTATGATTTTGCATAGAGACTACACCAAATATTTTGTTTTCAGTAACCCCTGCTTTTTATTAAGCAATTATGTCATCATCTTATTTTTTTGTTTGTTTTAATTAAACTTTACAACTATCAGTTTGTCTTAAGGGAATTTTTCGTACTACGAAATTAAGGGGAAGTTTCTGAAAGTAACATTTTCAGGTAGAAGTTAAGAATATGGAAGGCATTTACTTATTATTAGATGAATTTTAATTCATTTGTTTTCTTGACTTGTTTTAACCTCTTTAACATCCTGAGAAGTTGCCCATAAGCTCAGACAAGCATAGATCTCAGAAACCCTACCAAAAAGACTCTTCAGCAATATCCACAATGCTCTGGTAAAGGAACTAGGAACAGCTGAAGCTCCAATCTAGAGATCTGCATGTGGTGTTTATCGAGGGGGCACCACAGGATCCTGTGCATTAGGAACCGATGAGACCAGTGAGAGAATCCGAACAATATCATGGTTGTGAACCTAGGAAGAAATGAAGGAACATAAAACAAAATCTTCCAGAGGAGGGTCGGCATATATAATCCCATCCAAAAATGACCATCTGGTAAATTAAAATGTGTATAATTTTTCTCAAAAATAAACATTCCACAAATATTTAAGCATGTATTTGAGCCCCATCAGAAAAAAAAACTGATACATCCCAATAATACCCATTCCAACAAACTTGTTCATCCTTTTACCCTCTTGTAGGCATTATAATTAGTCCTTGTACACATTGTCTTGAGCATTTCAAGAAAAAGTCTTTCATATCCTCATCTTAAAAGATTTACATAATTGCTGTTGCTCTCCAGGATGCTGTTATTTTCATATATCCATCATTAAATGAATGGGTATATGCCCTCATTTTTTTTTCACTTTCAAAGGAAGGACTTTATTAGCACTTTAAATCTATTTTTGTAAAGGGAAAAAGATACTAAAAATCAACAAAACTTTTCCCTGTAATATTAAAAATCACTAGGTGGTCTTAAATTTCTTGCCTTTATATGCTTCTTTTGTGTCAGGAACTTGAGACATATTTTGAGTTGGCTGTTACCCAAAAAGAGCTAGAGCTTGCTCAAACTTAAACAAACCAACTATTTTTTAATAACACTTTTATCTGGCATTTTAAAAACAATAGTATTCAAATTACTACTCAAAGATATAAAATAAATAAATATAGTAATATAGTATATTGCTTTCTTAACTTCATACATAGATAAGGGCTGAGACTGAAAATTTTGTTCAGAATCACATAAGTAGCCAAGGTGAATAAACCAAATCACAAAATAGTCTGGGTTGAATAGATCAGTTAGTTAAAAAAAAAAAAAACACTGACAAGAAATGTGAAACAAGAGGATCATTTGATATGGCAGACAAGTTGGTTTCATCCAGTTTGCCACAGATAACTTGGCGTCCGCCAGTTGTCACACAAACGAGTAGTCCATGACACCAGTAGCCTTTAAACTAGAATGATGATGGCTTAAAAAAAACCTTCATTGTCTCTGGAGAAACTCAAAACACACATCTCACTAGGTCACTAGCTTCAAGTCTACATGAAGGTTTCTTTTCAATATTATTTACATAAGATTCAAGGACACTGGCCCAATTATCTTTTTGATCCGGCATCTTATTCTTCATGGAAACCACTCCTCCTAATAAATGCATGACTTGTTTGACTTGATAAGGTGATTTAAATGCTAATTCCCTTTATTTGTATATATTACATACACAAAAGTTTTCTAATATCTGATAGCGAAGTATAACCATAACAAGCCTAATAGTTTATTTGCTTTAAAATTATTGTGGCTTGAATATGGTTTAACATATTGAGATGACTTTTGTTTTTATTGTTCTCAATATTTCCCTTTGGGAGCATGCTAAGAAATGTGTACCTTTTTCAATCCTGTGTTTATAAATAAAGGGCTTTGTTACCAAGCATTAAATGTATCCCTAACAACAACAAAAAAACCTGCTTTTGAAAATCCATTTAAAAATAGATCTTCTAAAATAAAAATCACCTATCTGAAATATATTGCACGTTAATTTATTTTTTCAGATTGAATTTTCTGCTTAGAAGATATGTAAAATTTAGAAGTAAAAACAGTATTGAGTAATAAAAACAGGCTCATTAAAACCCGGGTTTGAGTCTTAGCTTTGTCACTCGCTAATGCTGTGACTTTGGGACATTTAATTAATCTGCACTTTTATCATATGAAAATGAAGATAATCTGTATCTTTGCAGATTCTCATGAATATCTTATGAAGATTATTATAACACCAGTTACAGGATTTGGTCACAGGCAGTGCAACACAGCAATGAAAACTATAAAATCTAGAGCCAGAGACCTTGGGTTCAAATCCCAGTTGTGCCATTTAGAAGTTGTAACTTGGGAAAGTTCCTTGAATTCCCTTTGGTTCAGTTTTTCCATCTGTAAATTGGAAGTAAAGATACAGAATACATAATACACAAATATTAGCTGTTTTAAAGCAGGCTAATAAATCATAGGTATTCTTAGGATATGCAAAAGGAAGAGGAGGCCTAGATGAGGTAGAATGTGAGAGGAGAAACAGATCAAATGGCTCCATTCCAAGAGAGCTATTGGGTTGTTGGAAAAGTCATGACATATTTTGTCTATGTTTTTCAAAGGTCATTTATTTATATGAAAAACAAAGATCAATGATATATTGCCCATTTTGTTTGATAATGTTTGGCCATCTTTCAGTGAGCTTCATAATTCCTCATTCATAGAAGGACCTGTCTTTGCGAAAAACTGAACAAAGTGCTGATTTACAGTCTCATCTGAATTGAACGTTATACCACGCAAGGAGTTTTGAAGAGCGAAACAAGTGGAAGTCTGATGGCGCAAGGTCAGGCGAGTATGGTGGGTGTGGCAACACATCCCATCCAAGCGCCAGTAATTTTTGACGGGTGATCAAACTTGTGTGTGGTTTCGTGTTGTTGCGAAGGAACACAACTCCTTTTCAGTTAACAAGCTCTGGATGTTTCTGGATGAAGGATTCATTCAAACTGTCCAATTGCTGACAGTATACATTCAAATTGATTGTTTGGTTCCTTGGTAGGAGCCTGAAAAACACGACACCTTTAAAATCCCACCACACTGAGAGCATAACCTTCCTCTGATGAATATCTGCTTTCGATGTCGTTTGAAGTGAATCATCACGTCAGAAGCAAGACCATTTGCACACCATGTTGTTGTCAGTAATCCACTTCTCATCACCAGTTATCCAGCCCCTTCAAAAAAGGATCATTTTCCTCACGTTTAATGAGCATATTGCAGATGTTTATACATGCCATCAAAAGAACTTCTTTGCATTCATGCAGAACCCAAATATGTAGCTTGCTTACATATCCTAGCTTCTTCAGGTGGTTGTGAATGCTTGAATGATGGATGTTCAATGTTTCTGCAATATCTCGTGTCGTGTAACGTGGGTTTGACTTGATCAATGCCTTTATTTGTCGTCATCAACCTCGGTGTGCCTCCCTGACCGAGGAGCGTCCTTGAGATCAAAATCACCAGCACGGAATTTTGTGAACCATCGTTGGCACTGACATTCTTGTAGAGCATTGTCATCATAAACTTTATGCAACTTTTCACAAGCTTGATGCGCGTTCTTCCCTTTATGAAAGTAAAATGGTAAAATATGGCAAAAATGCACAATTTGGTATTCCATCTTCAACCTGTAAAATCTCCAAAACTCAACCAAATTGCTCAACTTTTTTTTTAGAATGAAGCTAAAATTGTCAGTTGTCAAATAACATAGCAGTAACATAGATGTGAATGACTCTAGTACTTCCAAAAATGAATTAGTGCCATCTGTCGCAAACATGTGTCA
This sequence comes from Hipposideros armiger, assembly GCF_001890085.2. Lineage (NCBI taxonomy): Eukaryota > Metazoa > Chordata > Mammalia > Chiroptera > Hipposideridae > Hipposideros > Hipposideros armiger. The sequence continues at coordinate 127,993 of NW_017731408.1, read as the reverse complement.
TGACTTTTCCAACAACCAAATAGAATGCTCCAGAAATTCCTGTTTCGCTCTGACAATATTCACGCAGCTCTCTTCATTAGAGTGATTCCCAAACTCCAGAACCTAAGGAATTTTTTCAAATCAATGATAATTACATGCTTTGAAATCACACCTTTCATAAAACCAGTGGTCTAATGTGAAATTTGGAAGCTTCTTGATGACTTATTCAAACCACTTTTTTTTCTTTAAATGACCCTTTTTTTGTTCATTGTTTTTGTTTGTCCTGTGCATGCTCTCTCTCTAACCACATTATCAGTTTCTTTAATGGCAAGGATTTTGTATTATTCACCTTAACAACCTACTTTGTCCCAAGCCAGGAAGAATGTTGTTAAACATGTGTGTTATTAAACTTATATATGTTATTAAGCCTAAACAATTAACCTCCATGGTAATATTTTAGGTTCCTATATGGGATACATAATTTTACTATGACTATCCATGTATAATAAATCAGTGTTTTATCTAGTGCTTTAAATCAAATTTAATTCAAATTTATCAATCAACCCAGATGAGATTTTAGTCATCTGTGTTTAACTTTGCTTCACTTTTACACAAATAAACTGAAAAGCATCCTGACTATTAAAAAATTATTTAAAAAAACTGTACCCTTCTTGCATAAGCAATAATCCACATAAAGTATCACAAACTTTTACATAATTATACAAGTAAGGTATGCAAGGATTAAGATATAATTTTTATGGAAAGAACTAGAAAATAGCAAAAAGCAAGCTAAATGGTTATTTCTTTAGCTCAGAAATTTTTTTCCAGTTTATCTTTGATAAAGTGTTTTGTTTCCATTTGTTTTATTCTTTTCCAGGGATTATCGATTAGCTGAAGGAAGGCTTTCTTATTTATTATCTTGAGCTCTTTGTTTTCACTTCTTTGCATAAAAATATTTGTCATGGGGACTTCTCACAGTTTCCTCTGCATCACTGATTTTGTTTTTCTCAGAATCAATTCTGCATTTACTTGACTGCAGTATAGATTTTAATTCAGTTATTACATTTTAATGACCTCTCTTATGTATTAGTTCTCTGCAAATGTTGCCAAGAACTGAAGTAAATACTACTTTTGTTCTTTAGAATTCAAATATTAATGTTTTTAAGTGAAGAAAAATTTTGTTTTACAGAAGTTTTGAAATGGGGAAGATACAATATACATCTTATTCATTTATCTAATTTGAGCACCTACTATGATAGACAATGGGAATTCAGAAATAGATGTGTTTACTACTTCAAGGAGCTTAGAGTAAAGATGGTAATAATGGTAATAAAAATAAATAACACTATTAAGGTGCATGTCTATATACTAAGCACTGTGGCAAACATTTTAGATGTACAGCTGCCCCTTGGTATCCACAAGGGATTGTTTTTAGGACCCCCCGTGAATACCCAAATCCTTGACTACTCAAGACCCTTATGTAAAATGGCATAGTATTTGCATATAACCACACATCCTCGTGTATATTTTAAGTCATCACTAGGTTAATTCTAATACATAAACGATGTGAATGCTGTGTATATTGTTGTTATACTGTATTGTTTAGGGAATAATGCCAAGAAAAACAACTCTGTACATGTTCAGTACAGACACAACCATTGTAGACAACTACAAGGTACAGCAACATACTAACTTTTCCTTTGAATATTTTCCATTCAAGGTTGGTTGAATAGGCAGATGAGGGAGGCCAACTGTTTTATCTGATCTAATACTTGTAACTGAGACAAGTGGTACTGATATACTGATTTTAGAGTTAAAGAACCAAAGCTAAAAAAAGTTAAGTACTTTGCTTGAGATTACTTAAACCCATGTCTCCAAAATCTATGTCTCCATCTTTTTATTTCCCCCTTCTGCATCATTTCCTCCAACTTCTTATTATTTTCTTTTATTAAATTAAAACCAACACATGCCATAAACATAATAATATTTTAATACAATATTGATTTTTATGAGACTAGTAATATCCCCCAGTTGTCAACCATTTAAATGACAGTAATCCCCCCTTATCCGTGGTTTCGCTTTCCTCAGTTTGTTGCCTGTAGTCAACTATAGTCCAAAAATAGTAAATGGGAAATTTCAGAAATAAACATAAATTTTAAATTGCGCACCATTCTGAGTAGCATGATGACGTCTTGTGCCATCCCACTGTGTCTCACCAGAGAAGTGACTCGTCCCTTTGTCCAGCACATCCATGCTGAGTACACTACCTTCTAGCTGGTCACTCAGTAGCCATGTTGGTTATTACATCAGTTGTCAGAGAGTGACCACATGCACATAACTTTCATTACAGTATGTGTTACAGTTGTTTTATTGTTTGTTATTTTTAATGTCTTAATGTGTCTAATTTATAAATTAATCCTTATTATAGGCGTGTATGCATAGGAAAAACATAGTATATCTAAGGTTCAGTAGTATCCATGGTTTCAGGCACCCACTAGGGGTCTTGGAACATAGTCCCCCACAGACAAGGGGGAACTACTACTGTACTATAAGTTGAACCTCATAAATGAGAAATAAAAAGTCAAAATTAGACTCTCTGTCTCTCCCTACACACACACAAATATATATCATGAAATAGAAATGAATAGGAGAAAAACATTGAAAGTGCATTCAAATATTACAAATATATAGTCTTGGCTTCTCTTCTTCCCTGATCAAACCGGCTTTTCCTGCAAAACTCCCTTAATTTTCCTATGTCTCCATTTATTCAACTCCAGTGATGCTTGCAATAGAAGTAAGGTCTGTGACCTCTAGGGACTCCATTTTTATAAGTGCTGCAGCCAGTATTATCCTTTAGTAAGGGAACAAAACCAACTTTTAAATTCTTTCCCTTGGAATAAGGGTTCATAAACTTTTTCTGTGAAGGGTCAGAAAGTGAATATCTTAGGCATTGTGGACCACATGGTCTCTGTCACAATTGCTCAGTTCTGCCATCGGCGTGCCAGAGTAACCATAGGCAGTACGCGTCACATGAGCACAACTGTGTGCCGAGAAAACTGGAACCGTGGACGATGAAATGTGAAATGTTATATAATTTTTACATGTCACAGAAAATTCTTTTTCTTTTTTGTTAGCCACTTAAGAACGTAAAAGCCATTTTTGATTCATGATTTCCTTTGCAGCACTTACTACATTTGTATGTAAGTAACTGTTTTTTGTAATGATTTGAATCACCTATTTCCCCCCGCCCATTAGACTAAGTTCCATAAAGACCAGGATCAAGTCTGTCATTTTTATGGCTTTTGCAAGTATTTGATAAGTATTCAATACGTAATTGTGTAATGAATCAATCAGTTAACCCAGATTCAATCAGTTTAGGTTTTTTGCCTGCTTGAATCTTGCTTCAAGCAGTTTAGGTCCAAGATTCAATCTTTAGGTCTGTCTTTGTGTTTTCCAGGTCAATTTATAAATTCTGTGTTTTAACCCTTTTGCCAATTTGCCCCAATTTGTTTTAGAGGAAAATAATTTATTTTTGCCTCATGTTTTTAAAACTATTTTTTACCATGCATTTACCTAGATACTGTGAATTCTCCCTTTGTGTTTTTTGTCCCCTTGGCACTTCTTCAAGTTACTTCTTCACATCACAAACATTTCTGATTCCTCACTGTGGAATAAAAACGACCACAGAATCTATAGTAGATAAAGAACAGTTGACAGCCCAAGCTGCCAGCAACCTGATTACCAAATATCAGCATGGGCGCTTCCAATGTAACTGAAAGTGGGGGAAACAAAGGCGTGAATGGGAACATACTGGTTACACGTTTTACTCTTACAGTCCTTAAGAATTTGGGGGGAAACGCTGTCAAAGTTTCTATTGAAAAAGGTAATTGCAAATGTTATTACCAAAAAGCCAATGGTTACGTCGTTTAAAGACAAAAATGAGCACAGTTCCCTACAACTCCAAAATAGGAAAGACACTGCAGAAAAAGAAAGTATATTTGATAATGGAGCTATGTGCCCGCCCAAGGGCAATGGAAGCATCAACAGGAAAAGCACATGTGAAGGAGCCGAGAGACATTTATGAAAATTACATAATGGACAGTCCCACCAAATTAAATGTAATGTTCTGGAATACCCTTTCTCTACCTATTAGCCCTGAATCTGTAACCCTTCAGAAGAAAATGGACTGCAAGAGAAAATTCTAATTATGTACTCTGAGCCTAAGGCATATTCAAGCCCTAGTGATTCCACTGGAATGGCTTTATAATTCAAAGGTAATCTGGTGATGTCAATCAGAGCTTTCTCATCATCCTGCATTTTTCCTCCATCAAAGAAAGGAAAGAAAAATGCCTGAAAGTGATACAGCTCTAACAAAGAAACATCTAACACAGAGGAAACGCTGTTTCCCCTTGACGCACTGTCATTAGCCAACAAAGGGCCAACTGGAGAGGCAGGTGTTTCCTGGGGAATAGGCTAGATCAGTGAGGTCGTTCTCTGAGATTTAAACAGGAGGACAACTTTATCTAGAGATACATTTTTTTCTTCTTTTCTTTAGTCCCTTGAAGAGAACCTGAAAGAGTGATATCCCTTTAAATCTTCCTTGTCCAGTTTTCAATAAAAGTAAGATAGATCTTGGTTCCTTCTTGTTTCCCATAATCCTTTGGAGACAGAGAAATGTGTGTGTGGAGGTTCAGACTTTAGTAAATAAGACATTCTGTGAAGCATCAGCTGGATATTTGAGAACATGGAAAGATAAGCCTCTTCGCTGCTCTTCGTTTTTTATGAGTATGCTTCATCCAATCCAGGTGGCAGTCAGTCAAGGACAGGAAGAGACCAGGTTTTCTTCAGTGAGCCGGCTTTGCTTGAGATCCGTCTTCCCACAGACAGGGACATAAGCTCCAATTTTGGTGGGCGATGAATAAGAATTTGTTCTTACTAAAGCACACTCAATTCAGGAATCTGTCTCTGATGTGTTTTTTAATTTGTAACTTGGGTTTTCTCACTGCCCTTTTGGCCCGTGCCTTTCTGTCTGGATACGAAGGGGAAAGGACTGTCCTCCTTTCACGAGGCGCTGAGTCGAGGACGGTCATCTGAGCATCGGGACCTGCCCCGCGCTTGGGCCCCCGCAGTCAAGATGGTGCTGAGTAGCAGACACAATGCTGGTGAAAAACTTCACCCTTCTTCTTCATAAACCCCTCCCTCCTAGGTTTACGTCCTCCAGGCACAGCCCAGAAAAACCGTGCAGCCAGACATGTCTTTCTTAATTAATGTTTTATTAATCAATCAAATGACTTCAAGAGAAGCAAACAGTGTGACTTGATTTTTATACCAACCTGGGCCCCATTGTTTTGGACTTATTCGGATGTTACAATAGGAACTTTGGCACTGATTACTTAATTATTTTCTCTGGGCGTTAAAATGTATTCAAAAATTGTAAAGCTTATATAACTTTTTGATGTAAATCAGTTTTAACCTCAAAAATGCTTCCTGATTTTGAACTTTGAAAAGTGGGCAAACATGTTTCCTATAACTTGACCACTTTTTAAGACATAGGCTTAGCATTACACAACCTTCAACACCCAAGACAAATTGATTTCTTAGAGTAAAACTATAATAATTGTAGTATATTCCCATAGTGACATAAAGATAAATCTAAATCGATATGGATTTCATTAACTTGGTAATTGCTGAGACATTGGCTGATGTTTACCTTTGCACAATCTTGCAAAAAGGGCTAGCTAAACAAGTTACTATGGCATGGGCAAACCCTTAAGGAGAATGCTTACTTAAGGGAATCCATTTATATACAAATTATGTAATTTCAATACATGAACTAGCTGTTATGGTATATTGCTTCCAGATTATTTTTTTTTAGTGTAAAGCTTCCCTAAGACAACACTTGGTTAGCATTCTATTAGTAATTGTGAGAACTTGAACAATTTAATTTCTTGGAGAAAAATGATATAGATGATGTTTTTCCTTGATACTTGGAGCCAAGAGACTCAGTTTAAATCCTTGGGCAAATGTATTTACTGATACTCACCTTCATCTAAAAAGAAAATAATACTTTTTTTTCTTTTAACAGTATCACTGAGGATAAAGCTGGATGAAAAAAAAAAAAGCACAGGCTGGAGTGCCTAGAACATGGTAGGTTCCAAATCAATACTTTTTATATATGAGTATGAACTTTTAACTAAATCAGATATTTTTTTTCTAAATAATGTAATCACTCAGGAAATTTTATTTTACAAACACAGAAAATTTTCTTTTGTTTTAGAATAGAAAATGTTTAAAAATCATTTTAATTTGCATATATACTTATCATTACTGTTTAGAGAAAAAGAAGCTAACTTTTCATTTTCAAAGATTAATGAACAATAGTCCACTAATTCTTGAAATTGAACAGCAGGAAATTGTACTTGTTATTCATATCGTTTGGCAATTGGAAGAAGCTGCTGGCCACAAAATGCACATCCAGTGAACTGTAGTCCTATCGGCAAGCTTTGGTTTGAGAGGGCCATAGGGACCCTCGCTGCCAGCAGTCCTGCCGTATTTACGATTTGTGTAAAAATATCTTCCTCGGCACTGGGCGTTCTGTTGTCTCCTTTGATGAACTCCATGTATGGTACTGCCTGGCTCAAGGTGGTGGGAGTTAGCAAGGCACCCACTCCAGAGTTAAAAACATTCACAGAATCATTAGCAATGCGTTGTCTCATTTTCTGCGCTTTGATGAAATAATTCTCATAGTTTTCTTTTAATATGAAAAAGTTTCCTGAAAGAATTCTTCCTCTCACCACATCATTAAACCTTCTTGTCTGGTTGCAGCATACATGGCTTTAGTAGACACATCAGGGTCACATCTGTGATGGTATTCTAGCCGTCACATCTTGCCATTTCCGATGCCACTTCCGATGTACGCAATACATGGTAGCAGACAATTGAATAACTGGTGTGGGCCACGGACACGTTGTCCCCCTCAGACTGCAAGAGAGAAAACTTTCTTTATTATCATCCTTTAAGAGTTCCTTCACAATATTCCCTTATTTAAAATCCATCTTTTAAAATAATTCTGTAGTGGTCTATTAATTTTTTTTTAATATAGAGGGAATTTTTTGGTTGTTGCTGTGAATACTACTTCCAGAGGCTGTGGTAATGGGGAATTTAAGAGTGTTTACTCTAACTCCGTTACCTATACATTTAAAATCCAGAAATGTGAAGTTTTAGAGCATGCTGGCTTTGGGATTCCTGGGGAGCGAAGAAGAGCATATTTCTTTTATAGAGGTATATTTCTAACATCTTAGTTAATATAAAGATAGTTCTTTGGTCCAGGATAGAGCATTTTAATGACTATAATCAACATTTGTGGATTGTAAGTTTCCAAACCATAGAATATTAAGGATAAAACATGGGAAAACATCTAGCACTCAAAAGCATTCTCTTTTGTCAGAATGGCAAAATAGAGGCCTCCAACGGTCTAGACCTTGTCAGACATCTAATGGAAGTTTCAATTCTAGAGATTGTATCTATTGACTAGTCTTTAAGTATCACTTCAACAGCACCATATTTCTTGTATGAATGTGGGTTCTTGAAGACTTAGCCCTTAAGAATAGCTACAGGAAAAGTAGGGCTCTGTTCTTTTGTTAAAATGACGCCATTAATAATTAATTGGGATTTGAGTTTTATGGGTGATCACATTGGTAAGTGAAACCAAAAAGCAAAGAATAAATAGACAGTAAATACATAGAACCAGGAAGAAGAGGCCTCATTTCTATGGACATTTTATTAAGTTTTAAGTCAAAAAATCGAATTGATCAAAAATTCACATTTCAGAGTTACTTGGGGGATGCGGAAAGGGGGAAGTGAGGGTAGAGAAATGTTTGGTGGAAAACATAAGACAACCCCTTTCTAGCCAACAAACAAAACAGCTCAGACTTCTTTTCATGTTTGGCTGTGTTGGAATATTTCAGCTCCCTACTCTGAATCTTGGGATACCTAGCCAATGTCCACATTACAAATTGAGAGTCCGAAATAAAATCTCTGGAGAAAAACAAAATATTTCAAAGCGCCTGTAGAGGATGCAGTTGGTTGACCAGCATGCACATCAAACCCATAATCTCCCTTAATTTGTTTGTCAGAGTGTTGAAACAAATCCATATTCAGGAAAGGCATCTAAGTCCTTGAGGCTTCAGCAATGAAATAACAAATGAGGTGCACTATTTCTGTTTTAATTTTAAAATATTTCTAGGATACAGCTCAAGGGCCCATTTTGAGCGGCTGTAATATATAACTCAAGGCTCTTAATATAGATGACTCTTGTGTTGATGTTTGGTGCCTGTTAAATGCTACATTATTATTCATTTTACAGTAAACGTCTCCTCACAGTTGCTTTAATACCTACCAACTCATCATGCCTGATCTTTAATTGTTTCCACAAACCTCCCTCAAAATTTTTCCCAGAAGGCCAAACAGCTCTATAAAGCTTCCTTGGAAATGATTGGAAGTGAATCCCTGCTAATTATTTTCTATTCATGTGGTCTGCCAGGAGTAAATTTCACCCTGATTTGCTTTCTAAGAGGTTGACAGTAGTGTGTGTGTGTGTGTGTGTGAAGGTGGGGCCTCTAAAGCACAACAACATGCTTCTTAAAACCCTGAGAGACCTACTAGGTTTTCAGATATTCCCCTTCCTGAAACTGCTTAATGTCTTTCACAGTAATTATCCTCATTAAGCAAGGAGATTAACATAGTGAAGTGTTAGGGCTCTAAAAATGGTGATCCAAAATAGTTTTGCAAAAAATGTACTTGTAATAATTCAGCCCAAACTCTGGCTAATCATAAATGGTCTGTATGCCACGAATGGGTACATTCCTTCCTACTTGGCTTATGTCCAGTTCTAAGTTGGTAGGTGTACGACTGTCACAGGCAAACCCAGGAGTTACAGTCATTATGGCCTACCAAGCAAAAAGGCAGGCCCAATGTTACATTGCACTTACCTTTTTTACATCCTTCCAGAAAGCAAAGTAACCTAAATAATATTGGGATGAAGAGGCAGGAGGACCCTTCTGAAATCAAAAAGGCCAGCCAATCTGAGCAGCCTAAAAACTCAACACTGTGTTATGTTGGACAAAATAAAAACTTATCCCACTTTGGCAAAGGAAAGCAACTGGCATGAATGTTGAATATGCTGAAAATTCTTGCATCAGTATTAAAATTCTCCCAGATAGCTCTTTGAAAAAAAAAATCTCTGACTTGTGAAATGGAATCTAAATTGTTAGAAAATGTGTCCAGTTCTTGATGGCTTCTCTTCCTTCACTGTCAGGACAGCAACATTTTCTGCCCATATTCAGGTCTGAAGATTGACGTTTTGTTAAAGGTCTGACCAGACCACTTTAAGCCAACAGAAAAAGAATAAATACATCTCCATCAAGATCTGGTACTGACCAGTTTACCTAAAACACTGAGTTTCCTTGGATCGCTTCCTGCGCAACAACAGAATCAGGCTTAGACTGTTCTTTGTACAAAATAGCAACCCTTGCCCAGAAGCTGGATTTGTAATCAAGAAATAAAACCTCTTTCTTCCAGAGAGTAAACCAGCCAGTTTAGTTCATGCCATTAATATCTTTCCTATGCAAAGAAAAGTATGAACTCATTAGTAATGAATTACAACATTAACTTCCCTATTTCAATTCCAATTTCAACAGAGCTGCAATTACCACGGGGATTATCTACAATAAGACAGAGAGAAAAGGGGGGTTAAAAATCATCTATAAATATATTACCAGGAGGATACAAACAAGAACATAGGAAAAAATAAAGGAGACGCAAGGAAACATGAAATATGTGCTAAAATATATAGATAAAAATGTGTAGAGTAAGAAATAGGATTCTAGCTCCAGCCCTAGAGTCACTGAAACATTTAAATAGTTGATCATGGCCTCTCACACTTGCAACCTTCCTCTTCACAAAGAAAAAGCTCCTGTCAGCCACAGTCAAGTTCTTTGGAAAAATCTAAATAAAACGTCTAAAGAAGTTTTCTTTCATAGCTCACTACAGCGTCCTTGGAAAGATACTGATCGCCTGGCTCAACTCCCTAAGAGGGAAAAGACTGGCTCATCTTTGTATTTCCAGAACCTAGGAGGTCTTTGGCCCCCATAGGATCTCTGTACATGCTTGCGAGGTGAACTCAACTAAATAAGATTGAAAGCAGACCCTTTCACCCATAGAAGCTAAAGCCCAACTCTCCATTAAGCCCTGAGGAGACAGGCATGATGGAGGAAAAGCATGCATTGCCCTTAGTACCACTACTATTAGTGGGAGCTATTGCAACACCGGAAGTGTTAGGCCTCAGTGGTCTGCTGCCAATGACAATACCAGTGCTTACCAAATACGTTCTAATAACAAATATAACTTTACAGGTCTCACAGATTTCTTTGTGTCTGCAAAACTCAAAACTTGCTCCCAAGCCCCAGACTCCGGAAACCAAGTTAGCTGGTCCTCTGGAGATGAAAGTAGCAATAGGCAGCAAGGGTAAGCATTTGAGTGAGGCAGGAGGGTATACAAGACCCTGGACCCTAATGCATTCCTCATATGTTTCAACAGGAGCCTGAGTCAGGGGTGCAGTCATGAGAGAATTGTTCTCCCTAAAAGAAGGGTGATGTTTACCTTAAACTACCCTGTTTTTTAGCTTCCAGGAGATGTAACACAGATTGCCTGTAACCATAGCAATCAGTTCAGTTGTGAACGCCCTCATTTATTCAAGGCACAGAGGCAGTATAGGAGAGAAAATACTGCTACAAATAGGAACAATAGGGTTAATTTCAGGTGCCAAAACATGATCGGTTCAATACTGGAGTCTCAGGCATGTGAACCACATTACACTTGCCGGGTTTCATCTCTCTCCCGATCCTCAAAAGTAATATTAAATATATTAGTTCAAATCTTCCAGAAATGATGATCAACTTGTGTCCAGGAATATCTTGAGCGTGAAAGGAAAATTTGGAAAAAGATATTCTCAACAATGCCCTGTGTGCAGGAGAGCTGAGATAGCAAGTTGAAAGCCGTAAAGCAATGTCAATGGGCACCATTTTTACACCGTTGCAATTTTTTTTTCAGAGAAGTATCCAACAATAAAGGATGTGCTCCATATTTGCTGTTTGTACCTCATTTTAGTCTGTTTATATTCCTGGAATTAAAAAAATATCTTAGGGAGTTTTTTTACCCTATCCTAGAGTAGAGTGGTAGAAAAAGTATTCTTAATTTTCAAGTCAGTTCCTTACAACTCATTAATTAACTAAACTACAGCAGTTCCAAAATTTGTTAACTGTATCCTGGTATTTCCGGAGATAAAACTCAATGTCTTTCAAAGTTACGTGAATATCAAATACTGGGAAGAAGAGAGAAAGCTACAACAGAATTTCATTCTCAATCAGGCAAGCATTGCCACATTCTCATTCAATCAGTAATGGAGTTTCTACCAAGAGCAAGCAGTGTGAGACTAATAAATATGGGGCAGACCCATATCCCAAGTTCATACTATGTGTAAACCAATATGCAGCATATTCTTTATCATTGGATACTGCTCTGAAATATATAAGATGAGACAAAAATCTTTATTTCAAAAACTTCAGCCTAGAAGGGGGAAAGTCAGTGGCAACCATGAAGGAGCTATTTTATCAAAACAAAGACTTTGGACATAATCCATTTAATTAGAAAATTATAAAAGTTATTATTTTAGCTTAGTGGTAATTGAATCGATTTGATTGAAATTGTCTAAAAACTTTCATTGCAGAATTCAAAGCTTCATAAAACTATAATTTAAAGACTTTTATTTCTCTGAAGTTCAGTCCATCTATCATGCTTTTAATTTAGAGAAGATTTTAAAATGATGAGAAATAATTTCTTAAATGTTTGAGTGTGAGCGTGTGTGTCTGTCTAATTTCCTTTTGGCCCTGTGCCTCCCACTGAAGTTTCTTTTCTCAAACTCCTTGGCCCAGGCTGTACGGGACCACCAGCCAGTACCAACCACCTGATTTATAAAGTATTGGAAGATAAGAAATTGAAGATAACTTTCCCCTATGACCACCTGGAAGGAAGACAGACATTTTAAGCCAATGATAAGAGCCACCTAAGATTGCTAGTATTCCTAACCATGAGGCACCATCACTATTGTTAAGTAGTGGTGTGTAGATGACTGGTCACTGTCCCCTTAGAACTGAAATATACTCAGGCAAAACTTTCTTGCTAATAATCCTGGCTGTCAACTACTTAGCGGAAAATTAAGTAACAACATTCATACCAACCCCATTAGCTTTCAGTAAGCCAACACCAGCCAGGTCTATGATTCCCTTGTTACTGCACAAGAGTTTCTCCTTGTGTCCAAGAAGACTGGTTTTCTTCCTACATAAGCATTTCCCGGTGGTAACTATTTAAATACCCAAGTGTGTATGTACTGACCACTGTTTGGGAGCTATCCTTGCAACCTGAATACTTCCAGGCCTCCTTCCTATGTGAAGTCTTAGAATCATCCCTGTGGAAACTCCAGCAGCTCTCTGCTCCTGCCTTCCTGACAGTAGAACCTCAGCCCTCCCTCAGCCCATCTTCCATTTATTTCTGGGGCTCTCACGATGGTTTCTCCTGAGCGCTCAGGAGTGTGTCTTCTCCTGTTTCTGTGTTCCCACCTCCTCCAGGCACCTTGACACAGCCTTTTCCTGACGTTCTCTGTGGAAACAGCAAGTCCCTGCCATGTCATGCATTGTTTCCAGAGTCGCCGTCTTAAAAGTGTCCCCTCCTCAGACCTGTCCATGGGGACTGAAGCAGGGCTGTGCTCTCACAGTCTCTCTCTTAAAGCTTCTGTCAGCTGCTAGCGCTTCTTTCTCAAAGTGTCCCCAGGCCCATCTCGCAGACTAAGAGGATAGACCTTATGCCAACTCCATTTGTTGTCTTTATATCTGTAAGTGTGTAAAGCTCATTCTTTGGGCTTTAGTGCAAAAGACCAAAATCAACTTGTAATCTTACAATCTTCTGAAGGGATGGATCCAACCCACCAGTCCTCTGAAGTCAAATACAGATGGCCATTATATAGGCACGTGCTTCCTTGTGTGTGTGTGTATATATTTCTCTCTATATATATAGAGAGAGCAAGGGGACCAAAAAAATGTATACACATTTTAAGAGGAAAAAGCTGTATTAAAATTGTTATACTCAATATATACTGATAACAAAAGATCAATACAAGTCATGTGTATACATTTTTTGGCACCCCTGGTATGTATATGTGTGTGTGTGTGTGTGTGTGTGTGTGTGTGCATGAAAAGAAAAAGAACAAAAAAAGTATCCATTTTAAAAAGGAAGAATTGAAATCTCTGTTCACAGCTGACATGATCCTAGATGTAGAAAACCGTAAAGATTCTATTAAACAAAATTTTAAAAATAATAAACTCAGCAAATTTGTAGGATGCAAAATCAACACTCAAAAATCAGTTGTTTTTGTACTAAAAACGAACAATTCAAAAAGGAAATTAATAACAAAAATTTTCTTTTACTATGGCCTGAAAAAGACTAAAATGCTTTGGGAGAAACTTAACCAAGGAGGCAAAAGACTTGTACACTGAAAACTATAAAGCATTGCTGAAGGAAATTAAAGAAGATACAAATAATGGAAAGATGTCGCTTATTCATAGATTGGAACACTTAAAATCATTAATATATCTGAATTAGTTTGATAGGGCTGCCATAAGAAAATACCACAGACTGGGTGACTTAAACAACATAAATTTATTTTCTGATGTTCTGGACACTGGAAATCCAAGATCAAGGTGTCAGATGGCCACCTTCTCATTGCGTTCTCAAATGATCTTTTTTCTGTGTGCATGCATCCCTGAAATCTCTACCTCTTCCTTTAAGGACAGTATTCCCATTGGATTAGGGCTTCACACTTGGGACCTCATTTAACCTCTTTAAAGGACCTGTCTCCAAATTCAATCACAATGGGAATGAAGGTGCCAGCATAGGAATTTTGAAGAGACATAGTACAGTCCATTACACTACCCAAAATGACCTACATATTCAGTACAATCCCTATCTAGAGCCCAATGACATTTTTTTTCAGAAATAGAAAAAATCCATCTTACAATTCTATGGAATCTCAAGGAAACCCAAAGAGACAAAACAATTTTGAAAAAGAACAAATTTTGAGGTTTCACACTCCCTGATTTCGAAACATATGGCAAAGCTACAGCAAGCCAAACAGTATGGTACTAGAATAAAAACAGACATACAGTCCAATGGAATAAAATAGAGAGCCCAGAAATAAACCCTTATATGTACATGGTAAACAGATTTTTGACAAAGGCACAAAGATCACTCAATGGGAAAGGACAGTATTTTCAACAAATGGTGTTAAAATTGGAAGTCCACATGGAAAAGAATGAAACTGGACCCTTAATCTTGCTCCATATACAAACATTAGCTCAAAACAAATTAAAGACTTAACTATGAGACCCAAAATTATAAAACTTGCAGGAGAAAACACAGGAGAGAAGCTTCGTGACATTGGATTCAGCAGTGATTTCTTAGATCTATTAGCAAAAGTACAGACAACAAAATCAAAGATAAACAAATGGGACCTACTTCAAAATTAAAAGCTGTATGCCTCAAAGGACACAACCAACAGGGGCCGGCCAAGTGGCGCGTTGGTTAAGAGCGGGCTTTGGGACGCCAGCTCTGAGCAGCATGGCCCTGGTTTGGATCCCACATGGAGGCTAGTGACACTGTGCCCTCTACAGCTAAGATGGTGAACAAAAGCTCAACCTGGAGCTGGGCTGCCATGAGTCGCCAGCAACGGTGTAGGCTTCAGCTCCTGCTGCAGTGGGCTGCCATAAGCTACCATGTGTGGCCGGCAGCCAGTATGAGCGGCCAGCAGCTGCAGTGAGCGACCGTCCAGAAGCCAGCGACTGATCTGCCTCGCCCAGGAAGAGCACAATGATGGTGTCAACTTGGGCCAGTGAAGCAACGTCCTCCACAACTAGACTGAAGAACAAAATGACAGCAACTTGTCTGTTCTTCTTCCCCCGATTCCCCAATGCTGTTCCTTCTCCCAAATCCCCAATAAAACCTGAAAAAAAAAATTTAAAAAGGACACAATCAACAGAGAGAATAGACAATCTATGGCATGGGAACAAATATTTGCAAATCCTATATCTAATTGCTAGTTAATGTCGGAATATATAAAGAACTTGTACAACTAAAAAAAAAACAGTTAAAAAATGGGCAAACAACGTGGATAGACATTTTTCCAGAGATGATTTAAAAATGGTGAACAGAGGCCAACAAGCTATGAAAAGATGTTGAACATAACTATTAGAGAAATGCAAACCAAACAACAAAAAATGATATTATGTTCATTAGGATGGCTACAATTTAACAACAACAAAAAGCCCGAATTCATAGGTGTTTGTGAGGATGTAGAGAAAGTGAGACCCCTGTTCACTGTGGGAATGTAAAATGCTGCAGCCTCTATGGAAACAATAAAAAACAAAAATCAAAACAAACAAACAAAAAACAGTATGATGGTTCCTTAAGAAATTAAAACTATAGTTACTATATGATGAAGAAATCCTATTTCTGGGTATATATCTAAAATAATTGAAAGCAGGGTCTTGAAGAGGTATTTGTACACCCATGTTTATAGTAACGTTATTCACAAGAGCCAAAAGGTGGAAGCAATCCAATATCTATTGATAAACAAATGGATAATCATATATATATATGGCTTATTCTCCTTCAAAAGGAAGGAAATCCTGTCATATGCTACATCATGAATAATCCTTGAGGCTCTTAGGCCAGTCACAAAAAGACAAATACTGTATGGGTCTACTTAATGATACTTCAAAAGTAGTCAAATTAATAGAAACAAAAAGTAGAATAATGGTTGCCAGGGCCTGAGGTGGGGAGGGAAAAATGGAGAGTTGTTTTTTTATAGGTCCTGAGTTTCAGATTTGCAAGATGAAAATTTCTGGAGATTTTTTTTTTCCCCAACAATTGAATGTACTTAATACTACTAAACTGTATGTTTAAAAATGGTTGCATTGGTACATTTTATGTGTGTTTTTATCACAGTTAAAATTTTTTATATATACCTCCAGGGGATTAAGGGAAGCTAAGGAATAAAAGTAACCTAGAGAAGGCACAGTGATCACTTGCATGTGATACTGGGAGAAGAAAGAATTCTTCCTGGACAAAGTGACTCATGAGCAGGTTTGAAGTTAAAATAGGATGTTGCCAAGCAGCCAATAATAGAAGGAGACTCCTGCAAGAGTGGACAGCAAGTTCAAAGCAAGCCTGTGTGCATGGAACCATGAGTAGCTTAGGTGCAGAGAAGTGGCCAGGAAGAAGGATGGAGTGGTGGGCAAAGCGCCTGGAGCGCCCCGGGGCACGGGGAGCAGCTTGGCCACCAGTCCTTCAGGCTGCTGGAGCCAGAGTACTAGGAGGCAAAGCCCTGCTTCCTGCTGGCTCTAGCCCAGATGCAGACGTGATCCACTGGTCACCTGGCATTCCCCGGAGGGCAGGGAGAGAGGGCACTGCAGCATGGCGTACGTATCTACAGGATATCTACAGGATCTGTGCCCCCACCCTGACTCACCAGCATGCTCTCCCTCTCCCATGCACACATACTCACATATACATACGTATCTGCACACTTCTTCCTAAGATCTGCCGGCCCAGATAGGTAAGACTTCAGATTCGACCAATTTGACTCTTTCTACAGCGTGGTTGTCAGTGGGGAGACATCAGCCATGGCCCAGGAACGCAGCAGCGTATTTTACTGTTATCAGGAGGCATTCCTGTGGTTACGCTATTCCTGCTTATCAATGGCCCTTGAGAACACAGATCAGCACCCAAAGGGGGCCAGAAGAGCCTCATCCTGTCACACACTGTGAAACTTGCCTGGATTTAGAGGGAAGCTGCTACTTCTCGGGAAAGGCCCAGCTCCCAACTTGTACGGACTTAGCTTAAGAATTCACTTTATGGGTTTCACATCCAGGGACAGTAGTCCCTGATTTTTATGTATGAAAACTTCCCATTGATTCCAGAAGGATCTTTTCCTAGGACATCACTAATCCTAAATGAGATGTAATTAATGAAGTCTGCACATTTTGTTAGAGGAAAATAGTCTATTACATTCTTCATGTTCTCCCTCATCCCAATGTATCTCTTTGTCATCAAGTTCTGGAACTTCTAGAATATAATATATAATGTGTAATGTGTAATATATATATACTATTCCCGCAATAGTACTCTGTGATCAGAGTAAAGTGCAAAAAATCCTCAGTCTGGCAGAAAAACCCCTTTAGGGTCAGGTTGCTGCCCCCTGTCTAACCTCCTCTCCCACCGTCGTGGTGTTTGATGTGTGTCATCTTTCCTAAACTACATATCGGACGTTCAGCAGTCACGCCGTGTTCTCTCTCATCGCCCTGCCTTCACATGTGCTGGGCTCTCTGCTTGGATTCCTTATAGGATTTTTATACTTACCTTGGTCTGGATAACTCCTGATCTGCCTACACCATCTTTTGGAATTCTGAGATTGGTATCTCTCACCCATTCCATCCTAGTCTCTTCAGCTTCCTCTACATGACAAATGCAAGTGTGTCACCATCATCTTTATCCCAAACTCACTAACAGGGACCTTCACTTATTCTGGAGGGTGGTGGTTCACGGTGAGTGCAGCAGCTCAGCCATCCTTCTGCTCGGCCGTCCACAGAGCGTAGGCTTTCATCCTGAGACTTATTACCCTATGTTTCTAAGATAATTAGTACACTTCAAGGAATCATATCCTCATCTCAGTGTCTCAGACAGGGAGGAAGAAGGCAGAAGCTGGAAGAGGGCTACTATTTTTTAATTACAGAATGAGGAAAAACCCCTCAGAATTCCTCTCATGCCTCATTGGCCAGATCTTGTCGTATGGCATCCCTCACAGCAAGGAAGGCTGGGAAAGCAAGCATCTGATAATGCAGAAAGGATTGTCCCAATTGGCCCAGTCGGGATTCAGCTCTTGGAGCTAGTACATGGTCTTCCTAAACAAATTGGGATTTTCTTACTCAGGAAGAGGCTATAGCTTTTGGACACTCAAGTAATAGTATCTGCCACATCTAGATTTGCAAAATAGAAATAGTAAACATACTCTTGAATATTACAACAATAAGAAGTGAAATGTGAAGAGCAATAAAAACTATACAGGTGGTGATAAAATAGTTATATTTATTTTGGGGGACACAAATAGGTGTTTTATTTCAGGATTATCTCAAATCATCAAGATGTCTTTAAAATTCTTTACCCATGCTTATCCATTTATTCTGACCAGGACAGTTAATGCAACTGTGTCCTTATACATGGCAAAGATGGGCCTAGCTTCATGAAACCACATGTATATTAAGTCCAGTTTATACAATGTAGATTAGAAGCTGTCTTTATGGGCTGATCAGTTTGATTTGATATATGTGTTTAGAAGTTTGACATAACATTAGAGATAGGTTTGGGGGTGGAGTGAGGGTGGGGGTGGGAGAAGAGTTGAAACTACCATAATTACTATACCCATTAGCCACAGATTTAGAAAATATTTGTTTTGGGTGTTTTGTGAGTGAGACTCTTCTCTGAAGATATTCAGTCTCAAAGTGCTTGACAAGTCATTTACACTACAGTGTATAGAGCAGCGGTTCTCAACCTTCCTAATGCCGCGACCCCTTAATACAGTTCCTCATGTTGTGATGACCCCCAACCATAAAATTATTTTTGTTGCTACTCTATAACTGTAATTTTGCTACTGTTATGAATCGTAATGTAAATATCTTTTTGTTTTCCGATGGTCTTAGGTGATCCCTGTGCAAGGGTCATTTGACCCCCAAAGGGGTCGCGACCCACAGGTTGAGAACCGCTGGTATAGAGGATATGCTCAGAGGTGATTCTTAGGCATTTCTTTTATCCTTGTCTCTATTGAAATGAATTCACCTAACCTTCTAATAGGTCTAGGCTAGATAACTCAGAAGATTAGTATATTGGATGAATGAAGACAGCATCATATGTTGGATATCCATGAAATCAATGCATACTGCTCCCTGATAGTGAAGGGAAGCTAACATCATGTCTACCCACCTCTCTACCACCCTATCTTCATTTCTACTACCCTTAATCTATCCTTTGTAAATGTATCAAGCAAGACAAGAACAGTTTTTGGTGCCTGGGCTACTCATTTTCACAAGGTTGGATAAGAGTTAACATTTGAGTATACCAGTAGGTGAGGATTAGAGAGACACAGGGTTCCAGGACTTGCTCTTTCTTGGAAAGAATGCAAACACCTGTCTCTCTGGATTTTCTTCCTCCTTGTGTAGTAAAATAGAATCAGGCGCTGTCCTCCTTAAAAAATAAGTGCCCTCCTGTCTACTCTGTCCCCACTTAGAAGCCAAGTGGGAACCAAAGCGGGGCAAAGGGAAAAGGAGGTGACTTGGGCAGCTTGTGGCCTAAGCAAGAGTTTGGAGGTTCTCCACAAGAACCAGCTTAGATTCCCATGAAAATGCACAAAACTCATGGTCAAAGACACAGATATTAACAAGGTGCTCATGTTTGCTGGACATAATCTTCTGTGCGTATATGTCCCTCAGTGTTCTTTCAGGGAAGTGGTAGGCCAAGCACTAGATTTGGGAGTTTTTAGACCACCTAACTATTTCTTTCTCAACCATTTATTTCCAACTCTCTCCCACCCCAAGGCTAGGCATCTTTCAATATATGCCCTTGATTATAATAGGGCAAGGTCTGAAAGCACTCTGATTTAAAGAAACCCGTGTAGATGATATAGTGAAAAGAACACAGCTTAGGAACCTACACATCTGGGGTTGAATATCAGCACAGCTGCTTTCTCATTGCAGGAATGTGGGTGATTTATTTAGCCTCTCTGAGCCTCAGTTTCCTTACTGAGTTAGTAACACTGATCTCAGGAACTTATAATGAGGATTACATTTGTAAATAAAGTAATTAATAGTTTATTGAATAAGCCAGACATCTAGTGCACAGTCAACAAGTGTTAATCTACCAGGGGAGCATTATTACTAGAAAACTAACTCAAAACTCTGAGGATAGGTCAATAAGATGTAAGATGTTCTTACAAAAAGACATATATTTTTTTACATAAATAGTAGGGAAAAGATATAGAAGATGAGCTTGTTTCTAGGCTAGTGATGTCACCGTAATGTAAATTGGTTGAACCAGAAGGAGTAGATTAACAAAGTATTTATTATCTTTATGACAGGATTTCAAAAGCAGCAGGCTTAATTGCTGACCATATTTGAAAGACTCCAGAATAGCACAGGGCTGATTAAAGGTCTGTCACCACAGATTGCGTGTGTTGATTTTGTTTCCCCAAAGGTACCCACATAGCAACTTGGCAGTACACAAATATTCTAAAAATTCTAACCGATTTTACAGAAAAGAATAACTACGTGCCTATCTAAAATGTTCGGTCCCATTTTCACTTGAAAGACTCATCATGCTTTTCATAAGCTAACAATTTCGTTCATTCCAGTCTTATTGTACATTTGAAAGAAGGGTGCAACAAACAGATATTAACTGAAGTGGGTACTTCCTCCATTGGTTTTATAAATCCAAACCTGTTGATTGAATGGATGTAATAGAGAATCAGGAGCTCAAGGAAACTCTTCTCAATTATACTGTAATTACAGCGCTGATTTTTGATTCCTCTATTAGAGTTAGTTGAAGGTCATGCCCCATGCCTTAAATTTCCTATATCCAGTCCAGCACTTACCACGATGCGTTGTATACAGTTGGCGCCCAGTGAATGTTTGCCCCATTACACGGTGTTGATCATCCGATTCACTAGACTTAGCTTTAAGTAACTTACTTTTTTTTTCCCCAAAAAATTAAGTCCACCCATGAAGGTAAAATGCAGAAGAATGTTGTGGCAAAAATGGTATCCTTGAAAAGACATGTTTGTTCTAATCTCAGCTTTGTGTGACTTTGATCAAATCACTTGAGGTTTCTAGATCAAGTTTCTCCAGAAAATGATGTTCCTGGACAAGAGATTATGTGCCAGGCTGTAAGGCCCAGGTATGCTGAGGCATTCAAAGTAATGCACGTGGAACTGTCGATACTTGTGGAGAGACAGTATAAAAATGGGTTTAAAAAAATTCAGGATTATTGGGTTCAAAGCTAGCATTTCGGGATGCCTGCTCCAAAAGAATTAACACATATTTACTTTTTCTGGTACGTTTTCAGTTACATTACTTTAGCGTTACATGTTACATAGTCATGAGGATTCATTTCAAGAGAGCAAACATCAGTAAAGGCCGGAAGTTGCTTGGCATTTTATCAATTATTATTTAGAATTTCCTTTTTTCTTCTTTCTTAACATATTTGGCCGAGAACACAATGTGTTGTTAATGTATTTGAATTCCATATAAGAACTCCCTGCCGCTACCCTGATTTATTTTTCATGTGATGTAATGAAAAAGAAATAATGGAAGTTTAATCTACGGGCCCTTCAACCTTATCCACTCAACACATTCCTCGTGACAGACCCAGATGCTCTTAATGAGTTCGCAAGGGTACTAAAGACCTTGCAAGATCTTAGATTCTTACAAGGTGATTACAGAGGCTCCCATTTTAAAAGTCACATGGCTAAAGAATAGGTTGACGTTGTCTACATTTCATGTCACACTTGTTCTTTTTTATGAATGTGTCTTTAATAGCCATGCAAAGCACTCAGTAGGTAATTCCCCACCACAATGGTTGTTACATAAGTGACCAGACAGCAAAGGACGTGTCATTTCAGATCCACCTCGGAGAAAGATCCCAGCTTTATAGAATCCACTCTCTAGCGTCTGTTACATGGGTTTAAAGGTGTGGGCCTTTCCACTGTAGGGGGCTTTGTTTTGTTTTGTTTTTTAACACCGCACATAAGTGCACTTCCTTTCTCCCCTGGTAACGTATGGGATAAATGAAATTCTTAACTCACACAGATCTCACTGCCCCAATGAATGGCGCAGACACAGACACCCACACACTTCCCTCGGTTACAGACGTGCTAAAGGCCAGAAGGAGGCTATGGCTGTGCTGAATATATACTCCTGTTGGATTGCCATGAATTTGGTTTCATTAGATTGTATGTTAAATTACATATGTTTTTAAAATAATAAATAGCTTCATTCGTCCTACCTCAAGTGTAGGGTGAGTCGGAGAGGTCTCCGAGGGGAGCGAAGCTGCCACGTAAATGTCTTGACCCCCGGAGGAGCCTCTGCTTCTACCTCTGAGCAGCCGGGCCTCCGCTTGCTCCGGAGCACCGTGGAGCAGAACCAATTTTTAAATGTCTTCATCTGGTCCCACCTACTTTCACGGTTGCTCTGGGGGTGGTGAGAATCAGGACGCAGTGAAAGCTGCTGGGACATCTGACTCTTTATTTTCTTGGCTCTAAGTGTCTTAACTCTGCACCCGTCCTCCCGACTGTGCGGAATTTCACTTTTGAGAACAGAGGCAAAAGGAGCCGTGCAGAGAGGGGCAGGAGCCTTCAGTGCTGTTTAGTGAGAGGAGACGAGGCCCCACACATTCCCACAGGGCTGCTGGGTGCTCTGCCAATCAAGGCAACTTTTCCCACAGCCTCCAACCCGGACTTCCCCTCCACGATACTATGATGGGGGCAAGTACTCCTCCGAGGAAACTGATTCTAAGTATCCTTACGTTTTAGAAAGAACGTCCTAGTTCTGTCGTAAGAGTGCATTTGGATTTCATGCATAGATGTGGTGTCAGGGGGAGGGGGGTGTGTGTTGAGAGAGATAAGTGTCTCAAATGCCTGAAAATCAGTCATGTGATTAGCCCTGCCCTTTGCTGCTCCAAGGACACCACCAAAGTGACAGGGTGGAAGTCATGAGGCAGGCTGGGTTCCATGTGAGAACTTGCTGCCACTAGCCTGAATTACGATGGGCTGCTAGGAGCAATGGCCAGCTTGCGGAGGTATTCGAGTTTTGGACATATTTTGATGTGGAAAATAATGCAGAGGATCCCCTTGTCAGAAGGGAAGTGTGCTGGGAAACAAGAACATTTCTGCCTTCTCCTCTTACATTCAAATCTCTGCTGCTAGAGAAGGAGACGCCTGCCCAAGCTCTAGCCCCTCCCACCACCTGTGGGAGGAGTACGCTCCCATCTGATTGGACAGAAGCCAGCACCTTTGGCCTCACGTTTTAACAGAGGGTGTTATTGTATCTTGAAACTGAAATGGGCACGTCCTGCTTCCTTCTTTCACTTCCTTTATCTACTCAAAGCAAGTCTTTCCTACTTGCTCTTTAAGTGTTGGCTTCACATATTGGAGGTCCAGGGCCTTGCTCTGCTTCCTCTCTTGACACAGAAGGACATCAGGCCTAACAGTGGGGGAGCAGCCTCGGTCAGCTGGAAACCAGCTGTCAGTGAAAAGAGGGCTCTCCTTGCTGCCTTTCCCCTTTTGCCCTGACACGGAGAGGTACAGCAGATTGGCCTTTGTCACATTGCAGGAAGGAGATTCTTGGAGTTTGAGACTTCCTTAAGAGGAAGCTAGAGGATGTATGTAGGTTTCCAGGATTAAACTGGGTTCTCAACTCTAACAAAGCCCAACAACGGGTATGTTTCTGTTTGCCCATCTATTAACCAAGTTGGTTCTTCCTCTCTCACTCAAGTATTATTTTTGTATGTAACATCAAAACCAAAAAGAATAACCCAGCCAAGCTGGCACAGTGGCATACTGATGCAGAGCAGCCAAATCAGAACATGGGTTTTCCGTAACCATTACATAGGCAAAATTTTATAAGTATATGCACATTATCCTCTGGAAAGAATCCAGGTTTTTTTCATTGCAAATGGTGAGATAGAATGAGAATTTGAGAAGAATCGTCATACAATTTATAATATCCTTTAAGCCTAAGGCTTGAAGATTCAGCCAAATGTAGTCTTTTCAATCTAGCCTAACAACTTTCTCAGTTCAGTCATCATCCATTAGGTTAGAATTTCTACAGATTTACAGTGCTTTTGTAGAATTGATTGTATCTGCTGGTACCTTCTATCTGTTTCATCAATTGAGAATTTTTTGGAACCTACCGTAGAAAGTGTAAATTCCAAAGAATACCCAGAAACAAGTGATCAACATACCAGTTTATACAGATGCCTGAGGTTGCCATTCGTCACAAATAAACAGATGTTCTTTGTATCTTTTGACAAAAAGTTCTTCCTTACTTGAAGAAAATTATTCCTATAAAAATCAGTCCCTCAAGTACTTTTCTTGGGGTGTTTCTGACACCAGTACAATGAGAAAGCTGTAGAAATGTTTCACAGAAAAGCCAGTTTTCAAGACAAATGAGAATGAAGATTAACGCAAATAAACTTTGGAATGCCAGCCAAACCCCTGAAACTTGTCAGCAGTTCACCCAGTAAGTTGGTTATGTTTTTTCAGTAGCACCTTATCCTGAAATGACCTGATGGAAAAGTCAGTGTCAGATGACATATGACATCAAGTGTTCAGTGAGAATTCTGCTGGCACAAAATTTCATTTGATTCCACATGCTCAGTGAGAACCGAGTACCTTTTCAATCTCCAGCAAAACATACAAGACTAAAATTTAATTCCTCAGGGAAGTAACTATCAATGGCATTCATAGATTTGGTTTTGGATTGGAAAATAGTAACTCCCTAATTGAGGTATCTTTTTGGTCATAAATAACATTACTGATATTGATTTAACTTATATATGACAATCATTTTACATTTTGTTTTGCTACTGAAGATACCCAAAAGGATCTGTATTTCATTCAAAACTGAAATTCAAAGTGTTTAACTAGTTGGCTTTTCTCTTTTTTCCCAAGAAACATTAACTCAGTATTTTATTGAGCTTGACTTTTCAAATATGGTGTTTTATAGCACCTTGATTTATAGCTGAGGATATGTAAAGGTTATGTCAGCATTTACATTATAAGGCCATGTTTTTGTGGGTTTATAACTAAGTCATAAAAAATAATTCTGACTGAAACTTGAAATGCCAAGTTTCCACCCTAAAACACAAGGTCTTTCCTAGAGGTACTACACAGACACACACACACAGACACACACACACACACACACAGACATACACACACACACAGACACACACACACACAGAGATATACACAGACACACACACAGACACACACAGACATACACAGACACACACACACAGAGACATATACAGACACACGCACAGAGACATATACACACACACACACACACCAGAATTGAACAACTACTGTTTTATAAAATACATTCATTCAATATGTACCTTGATGAAAATGAATTGAAAGAAAGTCAAGGCTATGAAGTGAAATCAAACATAGCTGTCACCTACTGATAGCCAGTTACCTCCTAAGATATATTTTAGTAGATTTAAAGGCTAATTTAATGGCAAAAGAACTCATTGTAAAATTTTCAAATACTAGTTAAAGGTTAAAGGCCAGAAAGATGAAGTATTACCTCCACAAAAAAAATAGCTTTTTGTTAAGCAGAAATGTTTGCAACTTTCTTCAGCACTCGATAGTAAACATTCTCTGAATCTCTTTGCAGATGTGATCCAATGTCCTTGAACACATTTATTACAATTCATCATCTACACAGCAACAGACAGGGCCATGCTCATAAACCAGAACTGGCGCTGGACCTGGTAAGTCATTAAACAAACATATTTGTATGTCATGCGAGGCTTGCGTGCTTACTCCCTGCCTTTTAAAGGGAAATAGGATTTCTGATCCTCAAGTTACTTCCTAAGACATGTGAAACTGTTGCTGTCAAATCACACCTTATCCTTCTTTTATTGTTATTATTTGACTCTTTTCAATGCTAACACATACCGGAATAAATTTTTCATGTTTTTTAATTGCTGTGTTTTTCCTATACATGGTTATGAAATCTCTTAGCAAGTAGGAAACACGTATTTTCACTGATACATAAAAAATATTAAGAAGTAGGCGGAGAAGCAGAATCTTAAAAAAAAGATAAGGCAGTTGGTGTGTCAGAAAAATCACTTAATTACCACTTCATCATAGAACTTATACACCCTACTAGGACTCTAAAAGAATAAAATAATTTCATGGAACCTAACTGCTGTAGTGCCTAAATCTGTTTTAGTTGATGATAAAAGGTATGGTTGAGAGATTAAGAACATGGACTAAGGTGCTAGGTTGCCTGGTTCATATCTTTAGCCGTAGCACCTACTAGCTGCATGACCTTGGACTAGTTATTCAACCTCTCTGTGCCTCAGCTTCCTTACGTGATTTGTGGATAAACAGCATTTTCATCGAAGAGAATTTTGAAAGTTTAAATGAGTTAATACACTGAAAATCCTTTCAATCCCTGGTACATCATAAGTGCTATATATTCATTATTATTATTATTATTATTATTATTATTATTATTATTATTATTTGACCAAACTCAGGGGGGAAATTCTGTAGGAAATAGTGGCATAATTTACTATATCAATATCATATATTATTCTCCAATCCTGTTTCTTTACATTTAAGAAGCTGAAGCTTTAACAAAGAGAAGACCTACATATTCTGGAGAAAGTGGATAAGAACAAAGACAATTGTGGCTTACTTGTTATGACACTAATAAAATAAGATTGCTTGAGGTAATAGACCAAATTGTGCAATGTTTAACACTAACCTATGGTTGGCTCTACTGGAGAAAAAAATATAATACCACATTTGTCACTGGATGAGTTTTGCAGATGAAAACGAGGAAATAATTTGTTTCCACTTATGCTGTTGCTTAAAGGAGCAGATAAAACTAAGATCTTAGGTATCCCTGAAACAGAGGAGCTGGCTTCATGTCTAGGGAGATGAGAAAGGCTGAGGCTATTCCACTCTAAGAGGATGCTCCCACGGTGTTGGATGTTACCCTAGTTACATTAGGGAACGGAAACCATTACCCTCTCTTCTCAGAGCATGAAGAAGGGAGGAATCTGAAATTGCATGGTTCAGTGAATTCAGTATGATTTTGGTGCCACCTAACCTAGAAGCAGGTAGGGAGATTGTATGTGACCACTCTGTTTACCATAATGGTTTGGTCTTACATTTGATTTGCTCAAAACTGTGTACCAGAAGTCAGGAGGAAGACAAGATAGAGTAATTTGATTAAAAGTGTTCACTACTGTATTTAAAAACAAACAACAATAGCAAAATGCTGCTTTTCATGTTTCATGGTAGCATGAAGATATATTTGAATTAACTGTCCCCTTCAGAATACTAGCAATGGTGATCCCTGGACACAGAAAGACAAATCTTACCCTGCTGTCCTTTCATATTTTCGTGTTAATCCCGAGTCAGGATGAGAATAGGTTTCTGGGTGCTGTCAATAACCACTACCAGGGAAGGTTTGGTACGCCCTGTTCAAACAGAACTCCTTCCAGGGAGGCGACCAGTGGTAGATGTTTATCCAACAGAATTACTGCCACAGTATGGGTCAGTCCACCTTTAAGCTGCACACCACCTGCAAAACTGAGCCCTGTGTGTGTAACGCCACTTGAATACGTGCATACCTTTCCCCAAAGTCCTATGAGCAATGCTTAATGAGAGAATGGCAAAAAGAGGCAAGTCTGTTATTTCCTGTGCAGACCCTAAGCTTGCCGTGGTGTCAAAGAAATCTGTGGTTATTCTTCTCACCCCCAGTCCCTTATCAATTTCACTGCATATTTTAGGGACAGAAATGTTCAGTTCCCTTCCCCTCTCTGCTGTGTTATTAGAAAATCAGAGAAATATAGTTTTAAGATACTACAGTTTCAAAAACCAAAAACCTGTCTGAGGCTAGGATACAGCAACAAACTAAGTTCTGCTCATGAAGAAGATTGAGAATGCCTTTGGACATCTGAGACGTCAGAGGTGCCCACTGTTTGGGAACCAGTCCTGTCCCACTTATTTCTGCAGCTGAACTGATGTCTGTAACAGCAAGTGTCTCTGTCTCATTCCAGCACTAAATGACACCAGTTAGTCAGTGTATCAGCGAAGCTTCTTCTGGAGAGAACGTCTCTCCTATTACAAGTTCATTTGACCCCATAACGGTGATATTAGGAGAAGGCAGATGCACTAGGAACTTGGCTCCACTCCAGATGGTCCAATACAGCATCAGTATTCCATGTATGCCTTCTAGGTATGTAGGAGAATCTCAGGTGCTGCCCCAGACCTGAATCAGAACCTCCTTTTTCGCAAGACCTGAAGGGATTTCTATACATATGAAAGTTTAGGGAGCACTGGCTAAAATAGTCAGACATTCTACTATTAGAAATCATAACAAAGCATTTTCCCAATACTGGTTTTTGGCAACAAACCAAGCTCATTTTAAAGCAATTTAACTTAAAAAAATTCTGATGACTTTCTCTTTTTTTTTTTTGGCAATATGAGGTTGTCTGTAATATATGTTAATTAGTTTAAAGATGTTTTAATGATTTTGATAGCCGTGATATACAATTTCCACTGAATATGTAAACTTAGAATTTTAAACATTTGGTTATACATAAATTATAGTTTTGAGCATTTTTGATAGAAAAATTGTAATCTGCAGATAGTTCTTCATTTGGCATCCTTTTACAAAGCCTTTTCATTCTTCACCCAAAATTTACTCGGATATCCATTAGACATTGTTAATAATTAAGGTAAATGTTATATTTTGCAAAAAAGGCCTGGAGGATCCAGCAGTGACCAATAAAGTTAAAATCTTTCCCCACTCTACAGACGGAGAGAGATGCATTTGATAAAAAATAAGGAAGTTGAAGGTGGTATGTATTAGGTGATACAAGTGCTGGAGAGCATGAAACAGAGGGTGATATAGGGATTGATGGAGAAGGAGGGATTTTTTTATTTTAAACAAGTGGTCCAGGAATGCGCCATGGGGCAGTTGTCATTTCCTCAAAGACCCCCAATGAGATGGATGGCCCAGTCCTGAGGATATACAGTCAGGGAAACAGCGTTTGGGATAGTCTGAACCAGGAGTGTGCCTGGTGTGTTCCAGAATCAGCAAAGGAGCCAAGATGGTGCAGTAGAGTAAGCAAGGGCCAGAGCAGGAGGTGAGGCAGAGAGACAGGGGTGACAGGAAGATCAGCTAGAGCCTGATGGGCCATTGCGAGGACGTTTCACTTGGATGAGATGCAAAGATAGTAGAGTGACGTAATCTAGCTTATGTTTGAAAAGCGTTAGCTTCTCTGAGGGCATGTGTATGTCCAGCTACAAGGGAAGAGATGAGAAGAAAAGGGAGCATACCTTGTCAACCCCTTTCACCTATAATGCCTGACCCCTACCCCTTTCCAGCCTCAGATACACTTATCATCATCATTACACTAATTTCTTCAAATCAGTATGTACAGAATTGTAGACCTGGAGTAAATTTAAAATTCAAACAATATAACCAACCTCATTTTAGAGATTAGGGAACTGAGGCTTGAAAATGTATATGAAACTGTACTACAAGCATAAAAGAATCAAAACAGCATGGTACTGGCATAAAAACAGACACATAGATCAATGGAACAGAATAGAGCCCAGAAATAAACCCACAATTATATGGTCATTTAGTCTATGACAAAGGAGGCAACAGTATACACTGGGGAAATGGCAGTCTATCCAATAAATGGTGTTGAGAAAGCTGAACAGAAACATGCAAAAAAAAAAAAAAAAAGAAACTGGGCCACCTTCTTACACAATATACAAGAATTAATCAAAATGGAATAAAGACTTAAATGTAAGACTTGAACCATAAAACTCCTAGAAGAAAACATAGGCAGTAAACTCTTCTGACATTGCTCTTAGTAATATTTTTTCTGATCTATCTTGGGCAAGAAAAACAAAAGAAAAAATAAACTAATTGGACTACATCAATAAAATGTTTTTCATAGCAAAGGAAACCACCAACAAAATGAAAAGACAGCCTGCTGAATGGGAGAAGATACTCGCCAATGATACATCTGAGGGGTTAATATCCAAAATTTATAAAAAACCTAATACAACTCAACACCAAAAAATAAAACAATCGTGAAAGAAAATGGCCAGACATCCTGAATAGACATTTCTCCAAAAAGGACATATACATGGCCAGTAGACATTTGAAAAGATGCTCAACATCACTAATCATCAGAGAAATGCAAATTAAAACCACAGTGAGATATCACCCCACACCTGTCAGAATGGCCATCATCAATAAACCAACAAACAACAAGTATTGGCGAGGATGTCGAGAAAAGGGAACCCTTGTGCACTGAAGGTGGGATTACAAATTGGTGCAGCCACTATGGAAAACAATTTGGAGGTGCCTCAAAAAATTAAAAATAGAACTACTTTATGAGCCAGCAATTCCACTCCTGGGTATTTATCCAAAGAAATCCAAAAAACAATTTGAAATGATATAAGTACCCCTGTGTTCACTGCAGTGTCATTTACAATAGCCAAGATATGGAAGCAACTCACGTGCCCATCAATAGACAATTGGCTAAAGAAGATTTGGTACATATATACACAATAGAATATTAGCCATAAAAAAGAATGAAATCTTATCATTTGTGACAATGTGGATGGACCTGGAGGATATTATGCTAAGTGAAATAAGTCAGGCTAAGAAAGACAAATACCATATGATTTCATATGTAGAATTTAAGAAACAAACGAACAAACAAAACAGATTCATAGATACGAAAAACAAACTGATAATTGACAGGTGATGGGGGTTGGGGAGCTGGGTGAGAAAGGTAATAGGATTAAGAAATACAAATTAGTTACAATATAGTCATGAGGATGTAAAGTATAGAATAGAGAATGTGATCAATAATGTTGCAACAACTATGGATAGTGCCAGGTGGGTACTAGACTAATCTAGGAGATCACTGTATAAATTATACAAATGTCTAACCATATGCTATATACCTGAAACTAATATAAAATAATATTGAATGTTAACTGTAACTGAAAAAAGTCAATAATTAAAAAAAATGTAGTATGTGATTTACTCAAAGTCACAAATCAAGCTTATGGCTCAGGAAGAACAGGAAATTTTTGTGTCTTCTAGTCTCATTTAGAAGCTTAGTGTAGAGCAGTTAAAAGGCAAAGGCTTTGGTCCTGGGCAACTTGGGGTTGCGGCTGGGGCCCGGGATCACTCTGTAGACTTGGGGAAGTTCCATAAACTCTCCAAGCATCAGTGAACTGGAAATGACACTATGAGTGCCTACCCATAGGATTGTTTAGGTGATCAACTCACTACTGTATGTAAAGCAAGCCAGTAGTGCTTCGGAGGTAGTTGGTGCTCAGAATAGGTGAGCTCGGACTCTTCTTTTCCCACTCTCACAGCATTACCATGTAAAAGCTACATGAAAGGTCAGAGCCTCTATAATTTCAAATTGCTGTTTAGCCCACTACACGGTACAGTGTTCATAATGGTACTGATATTATCAGACACCTCTAGTAAGGATTGGAATAGAAAAATATACTTTCACAGATTTAGCTATTTTGCTCACGACCCATTACATCTGTATGGGAGGCTATTGAGAAAAGACAGACGCTAAACAGTGAATGTTTTTTGCTATATGAGATCAATTATGAATTATAATTGTAATAATAGTAACTATCATTGAATTACATCCTAGTATATGTGAACCCTGTACAGGGTACTTCATACACATATTAAATCATTTATGCTCCCAATGAAAGCTTCCAGGTAGGTATAGATATGCTTATTTGACAGATGGAAAACCTGAAGCTCCCAGAGATGCAGTCACCTCTGCTGCATATTTACAATAGTATCTGGTAAAGGTGGAAATGGGGACCAACTATCTCAGCCACAGGAAACTCCCTCTCAAGAGGCTCACGTTGTGTATGAGAGTAGCCTTAGCATGTACGCAGAGTAGCTAAGAGCTCCTGTTTCTTAAATGCCTGTGTGTGCCAGGCATTGTACTTGTCAATTTGCTTATCATGCTATTTAATCCTCCCAGCAATAGGGACTAATTTTCTAGTCTATTGAACAAGGAAACAGGTTCAGAAAGGGATGAAGTAACTTGCCCCAAGTCACACTGATCCGTGAAGCAAAACCAGGGTTTGAGCCGAGGCTCTCTGACAGCAACACCTGGCTTTAGCCCACGTCTGTGTGACACATGGGCCAGCTCTCCCATGGCCATCTCATCCACTGACTCTTCTGATTATAACAGCCCCGGGGGATCCCTGTGAGGACAGCTATGTCTTCTTGGATATTACCTTCATATATTGGTTATATCCCAATTTTCTCAGTAGCCATGTAAGGCTCCGTCATTAAGAAATGAGGAAAATCCTTCAGTGATGGTAATTTAACAAATTTTAAAGCAAAGCACATAGGTCAGATATATTTCAGTCAGCACTTCACACTTAATATTTCCTTTATGAAGAGTTTTAATTCTTATTTAAATAGGATACCTTACCAGGTGCCATTTATGTAGTTTCCTGGATTAGATTAGCCCCACCGGGGTCCCAGTTCCCAGTCTGTGGCTGCTTATTCAAGTAGACAGTCCGAGCTGCCACCATTGTCCCTTATCCACACAGCAGCAGCATCTCAGCCTCTGCTACTGTGGTGGCGGTCACAGTGGCTCTTGGAAGCAGCTACAACCTGAATGGACCTCTGAAGGTAATAACTCCTCCAACATTTCCAAGCTCAAATGATACACCACACTGCAGTGTGTGGAATCTATTCCTTCAATGATTTCCTGAAGGGGCAGGTGACACATCCTGAATTATGCATGCTTCATGGTGAGAGCTTGGACCCACTGAGAGAAGGAAGAGAGGAAAGAAAGGTTGAGTAAATCCCTCAGCCCTTTACCTCCAAGACAGGCCTTTTCAAACTACAGTTAAAGAGCCAATCTGGCCTGCCTCCTATTTTTGTAAAGTTTTATTAGCCAAGCCCATTCATTTACTTATCATACGACTTCCATGCTACAACAGAGTTGAGTAATTGTGACAGACAGATGCCCTGCAAAGCCTAACAGATTTAGCCGTTTACAGAAAACGTCTGTAGGACCTTGTTCTGAGGCAGGGCCTGTCTGGAAAACACTGTGGAACAAGACATCAGTCATGTTTCTCATGAAGCTGCGGCCAGCTTGGTTATGTATCTTTTTGCGTCTACATTCTGTCCTTCTGTGCCTCACTTTCCTGCTTGCCTCCGACCTGCTGCTCTGAGGTTGTGCCTGTCCATAGCACTTGAGTATGTAAGCTTTGTCACAGATTCCATTTTCTAGAGAACCAGGGACAAAGAAAGCTACAGGTCTAAGACCCAGATTGATGAATCCTATTCTCCCTAAATGTATTGCTTTTCTCATTTTCATTAATCTATCAAGAACAACCAAATCATTTTCTTGTTCTTCCATGTGAATTTGAATTAGTTTTATAAAACTGTCGTCCCTTTAGTAGGACCTCTGGTGAGGATGTATTGAAACTTCAGACCAGTGTTACACATGTTGTATATCTTTGGGGGTGATTGTGCAATCCAGGGTTCCTCTTAACAATAGCATCATTTCACTTGTAGCACACAACTGGGAGTCACTGGTGTTTTCCAAGGTCATATCTAGTGAGTACTATAGATGGCAGCCTTCATATATCATAACTCAATGTCATCTCTCCTCTTGTATTTTGAGGCCCCAATATCTAAGACTACCCACTCCTCTAAGTTTCTCTGCTTTTATCTGCTATGTTTTTCCTATCAAAAGTAAAGAGTTAATTTACAAGTCCTATTAAACCACAAACAAAGCACTTGTTTTCAGCCTAAAGAAAAGCATCGTCTACTGAAATGGAGAAAACCTGGAGTACACATTATAGAAAGCTGGTATATATCCAGAGAGCCTCCAAAGGTGCATGTTATTGCTTACATTGTCTTTCGCCACACCCTGCTTACTAAGGAGCGTCCCTTGAGGAAGGAGTCATACAAAAAAGAACACCAACTTGAATTTGATCAGTCTGTTTAAAACCAAAGAGGAAAGAGATAGATCCTGTTGTTACACCAGAGATTTAGCCTAGATCTTCTCTCATCCCCTCTCTGTATCTCTGATTAAGATGCTCCAGGCCAGATTTGGTCAGAGAATGAAGGACCATTTGCTGAGCCCACCTTGCATAGTGCCAGTGTTGTCTAGGACGTCTCAATCAATTTCAGCCCTGAGAGATCTTCTTGGGACAAAATTGTGGAAAGGAATTGCCTTGGTTTCTTTGTCAAGTTCTCCACCAGTCTCTTGAACCAAAATGAATTGTTTGACATCCAACTGTTAGAACAACTTTGCTATCCGTTCAACATTTTTAGTTGTAGATGACCAAAGAAATCATGGTCAGACTTAGGAAACAAAGAATGAAATGGAATAGTGGCAATTACACAGAAATCAGCGACTGTGCTTCTTCGCTTTACAGTGACTACATTCTTTCCAGCCGTCTCATCTTTTGCCTTTCATGCTTGAGGAAATTCATTTGCAAGTTTGGAAAGTGAAATGAAATCTAAACTTCACTAAAATGTTTTAATGCTTTGATTTAGCCAGAAAACTTCCTTTTTCAGTCAAATCCTGTTTAAATATCCATAGCAACTCTACTTTTGAAAATAGAAACTAATTCACAGATCACTGTCCTAGTTTGGACTTAGGTACCAGCCTTAAAGAGGCTATAAATGTTCTAATAAATTAAAACATTCCTTTGGTGTTACTATGAATGCTTTATATCTGCTTCACTGACAATAGCAAATTAGCAATAATTATTTAGAACATTAGGAACATCTGTAAATGTGTAATGCGTTTGGAACCAAATGTAAGCCCTTAAAATTTTGTTAATTTTGACTGTGTGAATAAAATCTAGAACTGGTAAAAATAATTATAATATTGGCTTTATCCATGTTTACATGGGTCTAGAGAAATAACTCATACAAATCAAACTAGAAAAATGAAGTGCCTATTTTAATTTTGCTTTAGTAATAATTACTTCTATAGTCCTTGGACTTTAGAATCATCTTTTAGAAGTCTACTTCAGAATCTAAATATCCAGATTGTTACAGACAAAATATTCTTATGGTTTCCAAATAGCATCATTTTATCCAGATATTTGAATAGTAAGTATTGATAAAATCAAGCTGAAAAATAAAACAAGAACAAATAAACAAAACACCCTAATTATAATCCTCCTGAACTTCATTTTAAGCCCTTTTATTTACACGACTCTGAACCTTTTCCAGTGCATCCAAATCTTTTTATAAGTTTTTGAAATATTGTCATTAAAATTAATATTAAAGATATCAGGGAAATTTTGTCAGTTCAATTAAGAACTTACTAATTAATTATAAAATTTCCTAAAGCAACTGAATTTTAATAACTACATATATTTATGCAATTAGTAACAACACTTTATAAAATACCTTAAAAGACATTGTTTTATCTATAAAGATGAGTGCTTTTATTTAGGGAGAAAAAATATCCGTAACTGTGGGCCGCAGCAATTTCTCATATTTCACAGTTCTTTATTTCTAACTGTGAAAGACACTTAAGAAGATCAGATTCACAGAATCTCAGAGATCCGGTCCCACTATCTTATATTACCCTAAGTGCACTAAGATAAACTGTGTCTTGCATACATGGCAGTGCTGGGGACTAAGTCCTTTACCCAGACTCTGTCTCAGTAGACAGACTACTGAGGATTCTGCTTCCTGATTGGGAGGGTGGAGGGAGAGTAGCAGTGGAGCCATGTTCACTCTTCAAGAAAACCATAATATGGTGCTTTAACTTGCAAAGAAAGCCTACTACTTTGAAAACTAGAAGACCCAAGTGCAGTGGCTTAGATGACCATCTATCTCTGTAGCTTCCTGGCTCTTGAGCAGTGTGGATTGATTGTACATCTCTGTCCTTTCTGCTCTGAATTTTCTCACTGAACAACCCAAGTGGTATCCACTCTGTACCCTTGGCCCTGAGACCTGAAATTTGAGGGAATATTGCATTCATTGTTTAGCTCAGTGTTTCTCAAACTTTGCGTGACGAGAAGCTATATTGAAATATCTGGAGACATTTGAAGACAATGAAGACCCCAATGATGGGGAGAGATTTATGTTTTCCCTCTCCGTAATTGAAATGCTTCTGTCCTCTGCTCAGCTACATTAAACATCCGTCTGTCTCCAAAGCCTTAAAAGCTTTATCATGTACAGATATATTGGGTTAGGCAACATGGTGAGCGCTTAGCATTCACAGATTAACATTCATGGTTTCACCAGTGGTGAATAACCTTGAAGAGTTTGAGTTGGATGTAATATAAGCTGGAAGCTACTGACCTCATTCTCCATAGCTTACTAAGATCTGTTGTCCTCTACTTGTCACAGTGTACACAGTAAAAATCATGAGGTGACACAAATCTTGTTTCCCTGTGAAAACATAATCCTCAAATGAGAGGGAATGGCTACTGCTGGAGGCAGCAATGGAAGAGACTGTGAAACAATGTAAGAAAGTTATGAGTCTTAGAATATAAACAGTTTCATAGGAAAATAATTTGTGTTTGTGATATTCATCAATGTGAATATTTACAAAGTCTTGAGAGGGCTCTCCCTTGAATTTAAAGAGTCTATTGTAAATCTAGGGTTTTTATGTAATCGTAATATTATACCACAAGCAAACAACTTATGAGACTGAAAATTTAAGAATCCAGACATAATCAGTTCAGTCACCAAGTCAGCAAAGACAAGTCACAAACATAAATGTTTTATGAGGAAACCACATAAAGATGGAATACCGACTCAGTCTCCATTCAGCCTTAGCTTGATCTTCACTCACCACAAGGTTTTGGAATCTTCTGTGTTAATACAGGTGAAACGAATGGATTTGGGGTGTTTTCCATCAAAGAGGCCTCTTGCACATTTTGACATATTTTTAGCTACATCTATAGACTCAAAACCATTTATAAATGAAAGAAAAATCCAGCATAAAATCCTGTTACAATGTGACTGGTTTATTTTCTTTGCTCCAGTGGTTACTGAGCGCCTTATCTGTTTTATGTACTACCAAAAAGAGCAACAGCTATCTTTAGATATAGAATGCATATGATTATATCAATGGTAAGTCTCAGTCCCAAAAGGTTCTGCAGACAATTACAACAGGCGGCAAAAAGTGGAGGAATTCTTTGGAGGACTGAGAACATTTCATTCCTCCTTGGAGTGCAGCCATAGCTGGCCAATATAAACCCTTCTGTGAAGCGGCACCCATCTGGCCTTTATAGACAGGCACTAAATTCCCTGTAAGCAGTGTCATCCATCTGGCTTTTATGAATGTATGATGTACTGGGTTCAACTTAAATGATAACATCTGTCTCTATAGATAAACCAAGGCCAAGCTATACAGATATATCTACAGATCACTGTGAATTACATAATAGGGCGATAGGGCTGATAAAGAGAATTGATAGGGCTGACAAAAACAATTGGCACTGTTGCTTTATGTCTCCCACCACCACCACCATCTATAGTTATTTCAATATCTTCCTTTAGCCTTCCCTAATGTTTCAGAAAATACATATTATTCAATGGCTGTGTGTGTGTTGTGTGTAAAGTAAACCTTTATGATTTTTTCACATGTTCAATGATGGCTCAACAGTTTCTATTTTGGGGGTTTTTGTTTGTTTGTTTGTTTGTTTGTTTTAGTCTTGCAATGAGATGAGGTTAACTTTCCAAAGTCTGTATTAATTTTCAGCAGTCTTCCTAGAAGTACATAATACTGAAGAACCTGCTTGGCATATGACAGTGAGGTTTCCTTTATCAACTTATATGCTATACACAGTGTCAAGAATCTAAATCTTTTCCATTTATATGCCTGAGTACTCAAGCAGCTTATCAAAGAACATGTTCATTTTAAGAGCAAGAAGCAATTAGGCATGTTTAGCATTCAAGACATTGAACAAAACAGAACAATTTAGAAATGATAATTTAAACACTTAAGAATGACTTCTTCTCATTTCAGTAGTTTAACTGCAGGACATCAGAGCTTTCACTGGATAAAATATGCAATGTTTGCTTTAGTAACCAAACCAAAGGTTTTGCGCTGACAGAACAACTGTGGTGTTATGTAAGATTAACCATTTGTTCGAGCACTGAGTCATGGTTTTGTGTCACCCTCTTGAATCAGTGTCAAAATAGACTCTATTAGGTAGCCTAGAGCTTTCCCACACAGAAGCACACTGACCTCAAGGTACTAAAATGAAGCATTAGTAATAACAACAAGCAGAAAATGCTGTCTGATGGACAACAGTCTAATGTACCCTGAGTCATCGCTCCAGACCTGGAACCAATGAGAGCTGCTTTGGATATACTGACATTAATGATATGTTGCCCTCACTGCTTTTCTTCTCCAGAGTGGAAAGAAAAAAAAGAAAACTTGTATGGTTGTTGCTGACAAAATTCTGCTCTTGACTTAAGGCAACACATACAATCACTTTTCAATACTTTCTAGAATCACTTATTTACCTCCCCCCAGCTATTTGTTTTACCAAAATGAGGGCCCTTTATCTAGGCTATGCTAGACTATTATATTCTGCTAGCTCTCTCAGAAGGATTTCTTGTAACTAAAATTGAGGAAGCAGAAGGATTTACTTCCTAAAGCTATTCTTTTGATTACCACTCAATTAGGGGTCGGGTCAACTATTTCTAATGTATAGAGAACAACAGAAAGTGGAAGAAGGGTGCTCCCCTTCCTCCTGTACAGTCACTGTCTGAAACAGTCATGTCATTGATTTCATATTCATTTAGGGAAAGCATTGTTCTGCTCCAACACTCTGGCGTCCTTTCAAACCACTGGTGAAAACAAAACAAAACAAAATAAAAAAAAAATACAAAAAAAAAAACACTGGTGAAATAGGCAGAGAATAATTATCCAAATACATTAAAAATGTCTAAACCACTCCAATAGTCTATAAATTTACTCCCAGGAGACAATAATACATGTCATACAAATTAAATACACAAACAAGCACAAACTCACATATACATACATACATAAGCCACAGCTAATTATATTTCAAATACAAAATTCTCATTTGGTACAAGTGAAAATATTTTCCAAGTTCAGACTAAATTGAAAAGGAAGATGATATAGTCTATTGCTTTCAGAGGCAAAAATAAATTAATTAATTAAAAGGGGGGGGCAGTTTCTCTTCTCAATCATCCCACAAATTTCTCTGTGACTTTTGGAAAGGGAAATAAAATTTCAGTAGAGTCTAACTCTGTAAAATCACAATATTCCTGGTAAATATGATACCATTTTTAAGACTTTAAAAAATGCCATGTAGATGAAATGGGTTTTAGTCACAAAGTACATAGTCAGATTAGCTATGGAAAAAGCTGTGAATTTGGATTTAGGGCCTGGGATTTTGGAACCTTAATTATTCAGCTAATGAGCTGTCTGACTTTAGGCAAGTAAGTTTACCCCTCAGCTTTTTATATTATATAATGGGAGGAATAATTATAATACATGATGGTTATGAAGATTAAATGCAGGAATGCATATGAATACACCAAGCATAATGGTGGGCACATAGCAAATACTTGGTAAATATTAGTTCCTTTTCCAAGTACTTGAAGTTTCACACCCTTTAGGTTGTACAGGCTTTAAAGTCTCTAAAAGCAATGGATAGAAGCCAGTCTGAACCCTAAAAATTTTAAATTGAAGCTGATTTTAAAATATCAAATTGAGAAGTGAAATTGTCCTTGATTTACTATTATAGAACAATAATTTAATTACTTATAGAGAAGGGGAAAAAGAAGCATTCATTTCAAACCTGGAGGATTTCAGCAAAGGTTCTTAGCATTTTGCATGTAATAACCCAAGAGAATGATGATCCTTTCAACTCAGTGGTGTGGCTCAAGGCAAGTCTTAACTCACAACAATGGAAGGCAGGTAGACGATTCTCCCCAAAGAAAGAACTGCCTCTATACTTTGATTTTTTTTTTAAGATTTTAATTGGGGAAGAGAACAGTGTTGGGGAACTGGGGGATATTGTGTTTATTCAGGACCCAACAGCACCAAGTCAAGTTGTTGTCCTTAAATTTTAGTTGTAGAGGGCACAGCTCAGCTCCAAGTCCAGTTGCCACTTTCAATCTAATTGCAGGGAGG
This sequence comes from Hipposideros armiger, assembly GCF_001890085.2. Lineage (NCBI taxonomy): Eukaryota > Metazoa > Chordata > Mammalia > Chiroptera > Hipposideridae > Hipposideros > Hipposideros armiger. The sequence goes on along the minus strand of NW_017731408.1, from coordinate 87,862 downwards.
GAGGGAGGGACAGCTCATCATCCAATGTGGGAATCAAACCTGCAACCTTGTTGTTAAGCGCATGCACTCTAACCATCTAACCTACTGAGCCATCCTGCTGCCCGTCGGCAGCTCACAGCTGCTCAGCTCAAGGTGCCATGTTCGATCTTAGCTGCAGGTGGGCATAGCCCACCATCCCATGTGGGAGTCAAGCCAGCAACCTTGATTGTTAAAAGCACGTGTTCTCACTAGCTGAGACATCTGGCTGCCTGTTGGCAGTTCAGTGGCAACTCAGCTCGGGCGCAGCTCACTGGCCCATGTGGGACTCGAACCAGCGACCCTGTTGCTCAGAGCTCACGCTCTAACCAACTGCGCCACCTGGCTGGCCCCGATACTTTGACTTTTTTATGTTAAATTCTGGTAGAAATGCTAGGCTGGTCCCAAACAAAAGAATCAAATTATTTCCCAAGTGACCTTTCACCAAATCAAGGTTATTTTTATATTAAGAAGGCCACAGGCAAATGATGACTTAGTATACCTAGCACTTTGAATGAGTTGACCAAAATAAACTGATGAGTTTATTTGGCTGGGCAAGTCCCACAATCTTTTTATTTTGAAAAAGGAAAGAATGATGTTGTTGATCAGCTTCCTGGGAAGTGGACTCTGAGAGGACTTAGATTTGCATGTGCAAAGTTTTGGGGGCAGTACTTTGAGCATGACCACCTGTGAGACAGTAAAATAAATAGAATGGGCAGGGAGAGAAGGCGGGCACCGCAGCACTGACCTCAGTGAATCTGTGGGGTGCTCTGGAGCTGCAAACGTTGACAGCAAAGTGTCAGAAATCGGGCAAAAGAGTCAGCCTTTATATCTTTCTCATCAACTACTTGATTCAGGCACCCCTGGGAAGGAGTGACTCACTTCTTAAGGAGTTGGGAACTCAGCTCTGCATGGGGATCTTCAACACCCCCAGAACCTGGGGGAATGAGAAATTCAGTCCCAGGAGGGACAGATGGGGGCAAGAGGCTGCTTCTGAGACTTCTCCTTGGCATTCCTCAGTATGGTTGCTCTTACCCACAGGCTTAGGCACCAATGCTTACTTTCTCCCACTACATACAGTTATATTTTCAGAGACTGGGGAAATAATCAGTGGGTGGATCTTTAGACCTCTTGAGCCAAACCTGGCTTAGAACTTTACTATTTCCCATAGGCTCTGGATCCAACATTCTTCAAAATATTTGGGAATTGCCTATCCTCAGTATATAGTTATTAAGTAAATTCCCATAGATTTCTTTGCAGAAATGCTGAGACAATTATTTCCGTATACACTTGTCATGATCTTGCTATGTCTTTCCTTCTGGGGATCTAGTCTCTCCAGTAGTGAGTGGGTTATGTATTGATAAACTGGCTCAGATCCAGAAAAAGGGTAAAAGACTTTGATATTTTATTGGGGAAGTTGCCTAGCCTACATATGATCTACTCTTGATTTATTTCAATTGTGTGGATTGAGGAAGATCTTTGCTGGCTTGCCATCCAGCTTGCACCTTCAGATGCCATGTTCTATTAACCATCTCCAGAGCTCTCTGCATCTCAGGTCACTCCAGCCTTGCTGCTCATTACAGTAAATGTGCCCAACTGAATTTTGACATCTAATAATGAGCCTGTATTATTTTAGGATCCTGTCATTCCTCCTGCTGTCAGGGAGCCCAGTTCTGTTAAGGCAACTCCTACCATCACCTCTGGCCTATGAAGCATCGCACCACAGAGCTTCTCTGCGATGTGGGTGCTTCTTGCCAAAGCATTTCTTACTGCTTTGATAAATGGAGTGTCCTCTGGGAATTTTCTTAGAACATAGTCATCAGGCAGGTTCTCCAGACTTACGTAGTGTATCTTCTTCCCTGAGCCTTTTGATCCCTTGATTACTGTCTGTCCTGCACTGTTAGGAGTCTGGCTCACTTAATGTGGGCCATGATTTTCCTCAATCTACTAAGAGTGATTTCCAACTATATGATAGCTTCAACTCCCTGGACGCTTTATCCTGGGAGGTTCTCCCATATTGATCAATTCTCCCTCGGGAGCCGTTATCCTTCTCTCTCTTTAGGCAATACAACACAGCTACATTTTAGAAAATTCAGGAGCAACCAAGAAACAGAGGATCATGTGCTATCAGAAAATTCCCCGAAGTTAGATGACTTTATACAAAATTGATTAGAATTCCTAAGGTAAAATAATATTGTGAGAAAAACATTCTGCGTTCAAACAATAAAATCATTTGTAAATCTAATACTATATCAAGGAAATGGACAAGATGGAGAAAAATACATTGGTTCATACTTTATTTTTCTGTGATTTTCCTATCTTCAGATATTTTTTTCTCTTCTTTTCATGCAGTAAGACAAGAGAGAGTATTTTGTACTACTACAGTTTGCAGACGGCCTAGCTAATATGTATAAGCTCTTGGCCGATGCCAGTCTGTAGATGCCTCTTAGGGCACAGCTTCTAACAGAATCTGCCTCAATAGAATCTAAAAAGGAAATGTGCAAAAGGTGATTCTCTGAGGTGAAAAGTAAGCATCTTCCTGAATTTCCCAGGCATAAAAAAGAAGAGGTAATATTCTTAGAGACAAATCTACCTTAACACTGCCTGAGATAGCCGTTCACAATTGCAATTATTCTAAAATGCCATCCTGAGAATTACACCATTTTTTTCCCTCTTAATGCCAGCTGCCCCTATTGCCCCAAAGCCCAGACGACCAGCGCTGTCTGTCTTTCCCATATGCTAGAGTTAGAATGTGACTATGGCGGCCGAGGGGTGGCGGGGAGGGGGTGGAGGAAGGTCAGTTTTCTAAAGGCCGACAATATCAAAAAGGAGCCCTTCTGAACTTGCTGAGTAAACCACATAGTTTCTCTGTGGGGAAAAACAAGTATGCTTAAGCAGCCTAAACCAACAGAACTGAATTATCCTCTTGAATACATATTTATTAACATATATCCAAAGTAAATTAGATTTCATTTGTCTCTTAGATCATCGAGAGGTCCTTTCTTTTCTTTTAAAACCTTGAGACAGATAAACACAACTGGAGCTGGGGGAATTCTGCTTATTTATCAGAGCAATTTTGAAATATTTGATAAGAACAATTTGTTTCTGTCATTTTATATATATATATATAACTTTATATATATTATATATGTAATTTTGCTTAGTATTTTGAGAAATTCAGTCTATATGCTTTTGAATCATTTTCACTTAATTAAAAAATGTTTTGTAAGATTTGTCATTCAAAAGCTTTAGAGGTAGTTCTTTTCTCTTTAAGCCCTTTATTACACACACACACACACACACACACACACACACACACACACACGAAACTGTGATTTGCCAAGTATAAACAAGCACAGACACCAAATGTCTCAACTAGAGTTGGAAACCTGACTCCATGAATTTAGAGTAAAATTTCACCCTTGGTGCATGTTAAAGATGTGCCTATCCCGGCTCCTGCCTGATCCCGCCAATGGCTTCTATAACACAATCGCTTTTTTTTTTATCACAGACCCTTTTCAGCTCCCAAGACTCTTCCATAAATGGCTCCAATGTGGCGCTTGGAGTTGCCACACTCTTTTTCCACAAAAATATCTCTTCTTCCATCAATCGTGGTGGAGAAAGGGAGGTTTGCACACTTTTTGAGCCTCTGTCTGTGAGGAAATGCCACCTGTGAGTGTATGGCACCTCCTGCCATATGCACCTTTTAGTCCTCATTCTTATTTGTCACAGATTCTAGTTATATTCCCCTCCCTCCCTTTGTTTTTTCTTATTCCCTTAGATTTTCTGACTTTTTCTGCTGTCTTCTAACATACTGCATTTTTAAGACTTAGGTCTTAGGAAAACTACTCAGGGCATGTGGTTTTGGGGCCCTAGATCTACAAAATGTTTGAAGAGGAGTTTCACAAAATTGACTGATGTAGAGTGTCACCTCAGCTCTGACTGGCAAGGCAAAGCGCTGAGGCCTCTAGATTTAGCCCCAAAGGCAGGTAACAATTTCTGTCTGAGATTGACTGAATCTTTTGAGAATTTTACTGAGAGCATATCATAAGCATTTCAGTTCAAACCACCATCAGCACTCACCTAGGTAACCCCAGAAGCCCCTTAACGGTGGGCCCAGGGCCACTCTTCGCTCACTCCATTCCTCATTTTATACAGTATTTAGGGCATGTTTTTCTGAATGTAAGTTTCACATCATTGCTCACTATTCCCTCGGAAAACTTATCAAGCCTTTGAATAGTTCTTGGAATAAAGACTAAAGTCCAGCCGCGTCTTGCACCCCCTTACTCTCCACACTCCACAGCAGCCCTTCTTTTTCTTCCTCAGCTCTCCATGTTCTCTCCCACTGTAGGGTCTCCACACTGTGACACCTCCGTTGAATGCAATAAACCCCCATCTCCCACCCTCACTGCCAAGGCTCTCTTCCACTCCCTACACAGTTACTCTTACTCATCCGTCAGCTCTCAACTCAGGCATTATTTCCTAAGAGGAACTTCAGTTCCTCTGTTAAATGGTCTTATTGTACAATAGTCTATTACTTCAGCATTCTTACCTCAGCTTTAGTTATACTTTCTTGTGATTTTAATCACCATTGCATCACCAGCATAGGGCCTGACACATAATATTCACTCAATAAGTAATTATTGAGTGAATAGAGAACCATTTATTACAACATGCCTTCAAATATCTTATTTTGCCACCTGCTGTTGTTATCTGCATCCTGAACTGTATATGGGACTATGGTTTCCGTAGACTTTGCAGTTAAACTTACAACTTGATGATGGTCTTAAATAGTAATAGATGTGAATGTTTTTCGCCTTTCTTCACTTGTGGCATTGATAAAATGTTCAGAAATTAAAAACTGTTGCCCTGTGAAAGGGCATGTGAAGAGGATGAAGTGACGAGCTGCAGACTGGGAAAAAATAATTATAAGCCACACATTGGACAAAAGATATATCTAGAATATAGAAAGAAGTCTCTCAAAATTCAACAGAAAAAAAAATCCAGTTAGAAAAGAGGCCAAAAACAAAAGGCATGAACAGACATTTCACTGAAGAGAGTTTACAGAAGCCAAATAAGCACAAGAAAAGAAGTTACTATCACTAGCCACTAATAAAATGCAAATTAATGCCACGGTGAGATATCACTACACACCTATGAGACTCGCTAAAATAAAATAGTTGACAAAAGCAAAGGCTGGCAACGGCGTGGAAAAATTGGAGAAATTGGAGAAATTGGAGAAGTGGAAAAAAATTGGAGAAATGGCCAGTGGCATGTAAGATAGTATAGCTACAGTTTGACAGTTTCTTTAAAAACAACATGCATCTACCCTACAACCCAGTAACTGCACTACTGGGGTTTTATCCCAGAGAAAAGTAAGTTATGTTCACAACAACAACAACCACAAAACTGCCCACAAATGTTCATAGAAGCCTTGGCATAGCCAAAACTAGAATCTGCCCAGATGTCCTTCAGTAAATGAATGGTTAATCAAATTGTCATACAGACGTACTGTGGAGTACTACTCAGAAAAGAAAAGGAGCACATTTTTGATTCACAACAATTTAGATGACTCTCCAGGGAATTATGCTGAGTGGATTAAAAAATAAGAAAACTCAGTCCCAAAGTTCTCATATTGTATCATTTCATGTATGTAACATTCTTGGAATGACAAGATTTTAGAAATGGAGGTTTGATTAGTGGTTGACAGAAGTTAGGGATGGGTCATGAGGAGGGAGGAAGAAGGTGCTGTGGCTATAAAAGGCCAACAAGAGTCAGCATCTTGACTGTGGTGATGGATATACAAGCCTACACAGGTGATAAGATTGTACAGAAGTTAACACACACACACACACACACACACACACACACACACATACATAATGCATGCACGCACACATATGAGGTTGGTGGACTATATCAATATCAATATCAGCATCCTGATTGTGATATTATATATCACCATTGGGATACAAGGGATCTCTGTATTATTTCATAAAACTTCATGTGAATCTACATTTATCTCAATAAAAATTTCAATTAAAAATTATATCCAGAGATTTTTATCATTTCATTGTTTTCATCAATAGATGAAAAAACTTTATAAATAGCATCTCGGTAGGCACTGGAGAGCCAGTGAACTCAAGGTAGGACACACCCCTAGATGTTATGGAGCATATATTTCTTATTCAAGAATGAAGAGGAAACCCGCTTTCAGAAGCTGATTCCATGCCTGGTAATTGGCACTTAAAGATATGTGGGGCTGCTGCTGCCTTCACACTCTCTGTAGCAGGTTTTATAGCCCGTGACTTCAAATGTAGAGAAAAGGAGTCCTAGGGATTACGGTGCAGACAGGCCAGGACTTCCAATGTCAAAGAAAATAGTAGCTGGAAGAACAAACCAATCAGAGGTGAGAATACTGAGAGTGGGTTGGGCCTTCATGGATGTGTTCAGGAGAGGAAACGGGAGGAGAGGGAGGAGAAAGTATTGATTTATACATGAGACTGGATTGTAAGGTAGATGTAAATTTCACTTACCTATATCTCCATTTCAAGGCAAAGCCTCATCCGCTGCAGCTGTGTGTGTATCTGTGTATGTGTGTGCATGTGGAAGTGAGTAATCTGTGTCTATTTTGGCCTTTCTAACTGTCTTAACATTTTCATAAAGTGGTTACAGCAGTTGACATTACAGTTCAGAGTTTTCTCCCCTCAATTAAAAGCTGGATATGGGGCTTAATTATACTACAGGGAATTTTAATAAGGTGTCACCAAAATTATCATGTGGTCTCATTAAGTTTACCACAAAACTTTGAATATCTGTGATAACACTTCTCATGGGCTAGATTCTAGACTAATGCTCAAGAAAATGCTGAGATTTTACCAGATATTATATCAGCAATGAAATAAGTAGCCACTCTTAATTATTGGGAAATGATTGATATTTTTACTTCCAGATGTAATTACATGAAGTGAAATTTGATGGTCTGTTCTTAACAGAGGCAAAAATTATTAATAATATAATAATAATGATAGTGCATGTCACACAGACCTGAAAGCAAGACAGAGACCATCCAAAATGATGCACAGAAAACATGCTAATTAGCAACTTGCTAATTATATCTCGCTGAAGGTTTTTCTCAAAGCTGCACCTTTTTTTTTTCCCCCCCCTCACAGAGCATCTGTAGCCCTGTGGTACAGACTGTCAAAATGAGGTTCAGGAAGTTTGCAATGGGCACACAATGATTATGATGTAGCATCCCAAATATTAAGTAATAATAATAGTAATAAAACACTAACGCAGTAGGGTGATCCGCACAGAGCCAGGACAGGATTTGATTTCTCAAGGGCGAAGTAAGAGCCAGATGGGAAAAATGCCCAACCCTTGAGAAAAAGACAATAATGAAAAGAGTGTGGTGTTATTACACTGAGAGAGGCTTTGCAAGTTGCACCATATATTCACGGCCAAAGAATCAGGTCACTTCAGGAAGGGCTCTGATGAACCTGAGAGAACGTAAGTAGGAAATGGATTTAATAACTGTTGACTGTAACCCTGGTGGATGCTTCAAGCTCTCTCTGTAATGAACCTCTCACATATCCAGTTGTACATCCTGTCCCAAGAAGCCAACAGTCCATTGCTTAACCTATAGCACATGTTGCATGAAAACCTGCTTTTGTTTTGGCCATGGAATCCCTGCCAATTTCCTTTAATTGACCTGGATGATAGGGCCGACCCTAGAAGAAGAATCTAAGCAGTCAGAAGGCCCATATTTCTCTTCAAAGATTATTCTCAATTCACAGAAATAG
>NW_017731408.1:76006-77345 GCF_001890085.2 Hipposideros armiger | reverse complement strand
ACATACTAGATGACATCAGGCAAAACATTAATTATTTAAATTAAGTAAAGTGAGACCCCCAATATCATATATTATTAGTTTGAACAAATTATTTCTGTAGCTAAGAAAAAATTCTCAGCTCTCAATATAGACACCCAGCTCCCTGCATTACTAGAGACCATGTAACTTCTAAGCATCCCCTGAAACATCTAGGTCACAGGGTCACTCTCTGCCTTGTTCACAGTGATTTAAAGTCATTAGCAGCTAATGATTATTTGTGCTGAACAAGAGTCCAATCATGCCACAAACTGTCATGGTTGGTACTAATTACCACCCTTGGTAGCAGCAGCAAGTTCAGAAATTGAATAACCCTACCGAGCGTTGTGTTGTTGGTAGGAAATTGCCTTTACCATCCCTACCTGTCCTGGGAATGGCACAGTGACCTGGAAGACTGGCCACCATGAAGCCTCAATACATCCCTCATCATTTTTCCAAGACAGGGACACATCTAAAAGTATACGAGAAAAAGAGGAGCGAGGTCATTGCTCCTAATATTCAAAAGTCTGATTCAAGGGAATAATATCCAAGAATAATTGAAGGCTTGGTTTAATCAAAAGCAGATTAAACATGTCACTGGAAGCACAGCTCTGATATCCAGTTATTAATAGGCAGTGCCAGCGATAATAATAATGTACCTTGGTGTTTACAGCTGGGCCGTGCCCTGCAGGTGAATCATAAGTAAAGATGAAAGCCCCTGTATATAAATTAGACGTGCTAACATTTCCATGAATAATAAATAATTGATTCCTAGGACTCTATAGAGAAAACAATTTACTTGAAGAAGTTTATCTCTTATTTCAATTTATAACTCTCTTGACATTTGCTTCTGATATTCAAAATCATGTCAGAGCAAATGAACTATTACAGGAAAAGTTGCATTAATTTTACCTGTTGATATAAGCAAAACATATTGCTTTTGATTTTTATGAATAGATAATTTTGTTTTTCATAAATTCATAATGAACTCTTTTTTTCTGCCATGAATGGAAAGGGACTTTGGAATACAGAAGATATAGTTACAAGGATGCCAGTCTCTTTTCGTTTATATCCATTCAGCCAGCACATTCGAAATGTTCTGAAGCTGATTTTTCTTTCTTCATGTAACAAAGGCTGTCACCAGGACATTGATGACAAGATTCACAACTGACCCATTCTTTGTATTCTAACTCTTCAACCTCAACGCAGGCATCAATAAAAAGTTTGCGGTGAACATCAGATTTGAAGCATTTTGTGGAGGCATGTTGCATTTAGCAGTAGTAAGCATCCTTCCTTGCCCTTGAAATTGCACTGGTCTAACTGA
>NW_017731408.1:71647-73760 GCF_001890085.2 Hipposideros armiger | reverse complement strand
AAACACCTTATTAAAGGGTGGATATTCTCATATGTGCTTTTTTTTTTTTCCACATATGCTTTTGAAAGGAACAAATACATTTTTCCTCCCTTAGGAATTCTTTTGGAGAAGTATTACAAACCAGCCTTTTTCAGGAATGTTACCATTTTACTCTGGTCTATAATAGTCCCGTCAGATATCTAGAATATGAAAAAAGTACTCACTCAGGAAATAAAAAATGCTCCCACCTTCACAAAGAGATTGAATCCCTTATTAGTCAGTCCAAGTTACTAATATCAACAGAAAGCACTCAGAACTCTGAGTATCAAAACCAAAGAGTTTGAGACAATGGAATAAACAGTATGTGACCAAAGGCTAAGATGGACCCATGGTTCACAGGATCCCACAGAAAATCAGAACACCACTTTTAGGCTCAAAGTGCCCAGTCACTTTTCCATCTAGTTGGTAGTAAATAAAACGCCTCGAGTTTTCCCAAGAGGATGGCCTTATTGATGGGGTTACTGCAAGCTAGCGTTGCCATTGTGATGGTGAATCCTTGGCCTTCAGGGACCTTGGGGCTTTTCTTCACGTTTTGTTCCGTTATTATATAATTCACTTTCTCATTCATCTACCAGCATTGGTTAGTATCCTCTAGATACAGTATTTTATCAAGAGCTGTTTTAACACACTGAGGTCATCAGTCTTCTCTTTTAAACCCTGAGAGATTAGGGATATGACCCTAAGTCTGAGCTACTTTGCTTCTAAAAGCAGGCTTGGCAAATTACCATGGTTTTAGATCAGAGTAAAGACTTCTTTGGCATATCCACCAAAGAAAACTTCCTACTATGTAAAAAAAGTAGGGGGGATGGGAAGGGGGCATGAAAAAGCTTAAGTTACCCATGGAAATCATAACAAATTAATATATCTTCTTGAAGCTTTCTGAATTATTGGCATGTAATTGTTCTCAGACTGTTTCCCAATTTTTACATCTCTGTTTCTACTAGTTATTTTGCACTTTTTAAATGTGCAACTTTCCTCTATTTCTCCTTGACTGGTTTTTGCAGCATGTTTTAATCAACCTTTTTAAAGAACCATCTTTTCAACCTTTTCTGTGATTGTTTTGCTGTTTCCTGTTTTATTGGTCTCTTCCCTTATCTATTGCTTCTTTCTTTTTTGTTTCCATGGATTTATTCTAATGATTATTTTCAAGCCACTTGAGTTGGAATATTTAGCTCCTTTGCTTTTGTTGTTGTTATTTGCTCTTTGATAAATATATCTAGCATCAGAGAAAAGTATTTATCTGCATCCCACAAATCATGATATGTGCTGTTTTCATATCTATATATTTAATAATTTTCCATATGATTTTCTTCTTGGTCAGGAGTTTTGAAATGGTATGTTTATAGTTTCAAATATACAATATATTTATCAGTTTTTATTATAAGTTTCAAATTTTATTCTGCTTATAGCATATAATGTATATTGTATTAATTCTCTGGAACGTGTTGAGCTTACCTTTTGGATTTGTGAATGTTTGCTCAAAAATAATACATTCTTTTTTGGGGGGTGAAAAAATGTATATGAATATGTTCACATATAATATGGTCCTGTTATTCCAATCTTCTGTACTGCTTTTCCCCTCTTTGGATTAATCAGTTAAACATTCTAACTATAATTATTGATATAACCACTTTTTATCTATCATATTGTTGCTTTATATATTATGAGGATATATTAATAAGTGTATATTTCTTCATTATTATTTTATCTTTTTTTGCTTCCATATAGCATTTCTCTTATTTTCTTTTTCATTTTAATCCTTGAATTGTATTTTTGATTTCTAAAATTGCTACTCAACTTTCTTTTTATTTATATTTGCCTTTATGCTTCTTCATGTTTAAACTTTATGTACCCTGTTTGAAATTTTCTCTCTTTTTCTTTTTAAAAGCAATATATTGCTAGATCTTGGTTTATTTTGATCAATTCAACTGAATCTACATTTTTGAATGGTGATTTTAAGCCATAAACACTTATTGTAATTAGTTTTTATATTAGGTCTTATTGTGCCATCTTATTTTACATTTTATTTTATAATTACTTCATTTAATGTTTTATGTATTACTTTCTTTTGGCT
>NW_017731408.1:45810-70631 GCF_001890085.2 Hipposideros armiger | reverse complement strand
GGCTTGATACTTCTCTGCCATGCCAACCCTTCTATCTTTATCAGCACTTCCTTCAAGGGAGCTCAGATGTTCCAACAAATCAGCTCTTTAAATGCTAAATTCACTTTTCATTATGTGATGTAAATTTTGAACATTGTCTTCTACATTTATATGGTGTATGAAATCCTTCATGATCACCCAAACTAACATAGTGGAGCCAGGGCCTTTCCAAATAATCATACTAATATTATTTGTCAGTTGGGAAGAATTACCCAAAGTAGTAAATGGGAATTAATTTATTGTTTTATATACAGTGTGTGAAAGTGCTGAGAAGTCAGGTTATCTTGCCTCATTTCAAGTAAATCTAAGGTCAAAATAAAATTTAACAGAGATTCCAATTTGGACTTTCTCGTATAGAATATACGGGGTCTTCACGTCTATGAAAGCCAAATATTTCACAAATAACAAGATATCAACAAATGCTTGTTGAGAAGAATTGAATCTATTAACCTAGTAGATGAATTACTAGATATGGGAGATTTGGTGACTCTTAACAATGTCACTTTTTTCCCTATTTCTTAATTTACGTGCATCAAAATATTAGTCTTATCCACCACAGAATATTGTTGGTCATTATTTGATGACTTGATGGGCAACCTCTTATTTTATTCCCCAACTGGATGGAAAGAAATATAGGACCAAGGACTCCCATGAACCTCTGGGTAATGTGACCCAGGGTGCCGGGAGAGGTGGTCCAATCCTGAACATGCCAAATCCAATATTTAAACCTTTCATTCGTTCCCTGTCCCTCTCTGAATTACATCCAAATTCAAAATCCTTTCTCATTCATTTGAAAAATATTTATCTACCATGTGGCAGACACTCTCTGATATACTGATGATTGAGACATGAGTATCACACAGTTAAATGTGAATGTTCAGGATTAGTTAGGAGGGAAAATGTTTATTAGAGAGGCAACCTACAGTCCTAGTGCAGAGCCAGTCTCACTGCCAACTATAGGAAAACTCAAATCCTAATATATTTCTAGGGTCCCCAAGACCCTAGATAGCATACTGTAGCAGTTTGGGGGGCATCCATTCTTCACCAGGCCCATTTTAGTAGATTGATTCTGCGTTTAACAACTCTAAAGGTATAAGACTGCAAAATTATTCTTCTTCTCACTTCTTATCAAGTTGGCCTACAAAACTCCAGTGTCTCAGCCATGAATGATGAATGACTTAATTCTAAAAATTTAATCTATGGTTTTTCCAAAGGGTCTCCTAAGTTTGTTTTTCAGACTCATGCTTTCCTGATAGTAATTGCCCTTTAACCAAAAAATAACTGAAAATCCAGGATATCATGACATACCCAGGACTTCGTGACAGTGATCCACTGTTTCTAAACACACTGACTGAAAACAGCAGTCCAAAAAACTCTCGTGCCTTCCACTGTTAGACCCCAAAAGGCTCTTATCTGTTTATAGTTTTTCCAGAAAAGATAATTTTATCTGTTTCATTCCACCTGCAACATTAACACCCCTACATACCCTGAAGTTAAGGAATATTGTCTCAGGTGTTTTTCAAGTCACGCGATTGTCCCCTAACCCATGCCCACCTTGCCATGCCCACTATTGAAGAGACAACCATCAAGGAGGGAAAATAAGCACCTAATACCTTTGGTTTGGCTGTCAATTTTGCTCTTTTGCAAAAGGTAGTTAGAGTGAAAAGAGAATCATGGGTTCTGAAAGAGGCAGTTGAGGAAGCCAAGCAACTGATCTTCTGTTTAAGCAGGATATGACCTTGAGCCAAGTACTTAATCCCCCTTGGCCTCAGTGTCCTCCTATGTAAAATTAAGGGTTAGAGGAAGCGATCACTGAGTTCCCTTCCAGTTCTTCAATTCTAGGATTTTAAGTAAGACACCGGTTATCTCTCTTACGAAATTCCCTGGCTATTAACACACTCATTTACTAAATGACATTTTAATTTCAGCCCCAAGTGTCAGAGATTTTTACATGTTCAACAAATGGTACAATTCACTAGCTAAACGCTTTAGGTTTGATCGTAAATTGCCAGAAGTCAGTTATAGCCCTGAGTCTGTGATGAGAAGACTGGGGATTTGTAATTGAAACAGACAGCGAGGCTTCTGGAGTGCCACTGGGGGAAAGGAATCTATTCCAAACTGAAACAGGCATTACTGGGTTTCTCAGAAAAATACCCCAAGTTACAGTGGCCAGCCTATTAGGACCTCGACTCACTCTTGCCAATTTTTCCAGTGACTGCTTTGTGTTATCATGGTCTAAAAAATAGGGCTGTATTTTATTTCTTCTTTTCTTTTTTTTTTTTTTTAACCAAGAGAAAACAAGATACATTTGGTCATCAAAAGCAACCCTTTCAGAGAAGGCAATTTAGAATGTGGTGGAAAGCAAATGCATGCCTGTTAAAGCCACAGTTATTCCCTCACTTGCCAGTCTTCGTTCTTCCAGAAACAGCTGCTCTGAAGGTTGGCTGAGGTCTTGTTTAGAGAATCAATTAGCCAAAGAAGTTTGGGCCAATGAAAAATGTCACTCAAGTAGAGAAAGATCTGGAAAACACTTCTACTTTTGTATTTTCTGCAAGGAAACTTATCCCTGTTCTGCACCATTAAATACCGTGTGACTTAACAAAAAAATGAATCAATCTGAAATGGGTTTCATGGGTGACTTTCTTAGCAGAGAAGGTGCTGACCAAACCAAAACTGGGACATAATGATGAGTAAGTCCACAGAGTTACAGGAATACATCATGATCCTTAGGATAGGTTTCAGCTTTATTTCTACTTTCTTTAAAAGAATGGAATGTTTAAGGGTTCTAATGGCAATATAGATCTTTTGATTCAACTAAGAAATATCTTTCAAGCAATGGAATTATTATGCACACATATACCAGCATTCTTCAGAATATCTCTTTTACATGGTTAATTCATATAGAAAATATATATTTGACTTTGAGGGAAAGAACAAGTCTCATTCCAGTTTCAAAATACTTGATTCTACACCTTTCTCATCATCATCACTGTTATCATTCTCCTTCTTTATTGGAAACCAATAAAATTTAAATGTGTGTGATATGATTACATTGGCAACTATGTAGAGAAAAGGTTGGTGATACTCACACATAAGTTACAGATAACAAGTAAGCATCTATTCTAATAATCCAAGCAACAATGTTGAGAAACTGAGTGAAGTTGGTGGTAGTAGGAATAAGTCCCATATGGTAATTACCAGTCATTTAATTATTTTATTTCTGTGTTGCCTAGCTCCTTTCCTCAGTAGGAACAGATGTCTCTGAATATATTTTATAGTGCAATAGTTACTAAACAAGTTTGGAATTATACTTTTTATGGTAACTAAAGCCATGTAACTGTAGAGATCATCAAAATGATAAATTTAGGTAGAGAAAAGAATACAGATAAGGGAAGGGAATGAAAAAGAAGGGAAGAAGGGAAAGGAGAGGTGGGGAGGGAAGGGGATGAGAGGAGAGGCGAGAAGAGAAGATGAGAAAAAAGAGAAGGGAAGAGGCACAATCATTCAACAAATAATTTAAATACTTAAAATTCTAGATGACGGGGATTTGTCAGAGAACAACAACAACAAAAAAGAGTACTTCCTGCCTTGTTGGAACTTTCATTCTGAGTCTTAAGTAAGCAAACTATGTAGTCTGCTACATGTTTATAGGTACTTTGGGAAAAAATTAAGTAGGAAAGTGAGACAAGGAATGTGGAGGTGGTTGCAATTTCAGATTTGAGAAAGAAGGAACATCCCTCTGAGAAACTCATTTTATGGAAGTGAGGGAGTGATATCTGGGGGAAGAGTGTTCCAAGCAGAGGAAATAGCAAGTGCAACAATCTTGAACATACAGCAAGACTGGCATGAGTAGAGGCAGGAGAAAGAGTCGTAAGAAATGAGGTTGGCAGATCGTGTTAGTCCTTGCAGGCTAATCTAAGGACTTCAGGTTTGGCTGAGTGTGTTAGACAGCTAATGGAGGGTTTTTAGCAGAGGAGTAACATGATCTGACAATTTTCTAACAGATTCACTCTGGCCGCTCTACTGAGAAAAGACGGTAGTAAATATCAGTGAAGTGGAGAGGTTTTGTTAGGAGACAAATGCAGTAATCTAAGTGAGAGATTCTGGTTAGCAGTGGAACCGGGGAGACAGGGTTCAGTTCTGAAAACAGTTTTAAGACAGAGCCTCTAGGATTTGCTAATAGATTGGACATAGAGTATGAGAGACTGGAGTGAAAGACGAAGTTTGGGCCTGAGCCTGAGATACAGAGGAATACATGACAAGCAAGTTTACAGTGAAAGATCGGGGGAGGTTTGGGGGAAGGCCAAGGTCAGCTTGAACGCGTTAAATGTCACCAGGCCTAGTAGATAGCCATACAAAAAGTTGACTAGGCAGCAGAAACTGGGAACCTTGGGAGAGATGAGCCTGAGATTATAGACTTGAGAGTCATCAACATGTAGACGGTAACTTGGGCAATGAGAATGAGCAGATGACCAAGAGGGTGAATACACGCAGAGCGGTGAAGAGGCAGGTGAGCCCTGAGCTCTCCAATGGTACCGCGTCTGGGGAGGGATCCGCGCGAAGACTGTGGAGGAGCAGGCAGAGGGGCAGGTCCTAGTAGAGTGTGTCTTAGAAGCTAAGCCAAAAACTTCAAAAAGGAGCGATGGATCCGTTTCCTCATATGGTAGGAAGACAAGTCATAAGGGGCCTGAGATGCGTGGTCCCTGGAGGTCAGCTTTGGTAGAGCAGATTCGGTGCAGGCAAAAGGTGGATTGAGGACGATTTGACAGAGGCAAGGAAAGAGAAGTTAGGTCCAACTAGAACGAATAAGCTTTTGAAAGAATGTAGCTATTGAAGGCTGATAGCTGAAGGAAGAAATGAGATCAAGAATTTTGTAGGAATTGCTCGTGTCCTTGCCATGGTTCTTTCACACTCTCCTTATTCTTTTTCTATAAGGAAACCAGTCAGTGTCTGAGGAAGACCAGCTCCCGCAGGTCCAGGGGTTCCCTCAGGTGGAGGCCAAGTAGGTGAGGAAAAACGCACAGAGACACAGGAGTGCTTTTTCAAGAAGTGTCTCACTTTATTTTACAGTATGCCCCTTTTTATACNAACAGTGACATTTTTGCCAAGAACCAGCCCCATGCTTCATGAGAGTTGAGATACATTTACATTTGGCTTTTAATTTTTCCATCAATTTGGGCTGCATTTTTTGTGAAAATGAGATAATATATATTAAAGTACCTCGCCGAATTCTTGAAACATGGCAGACACCCAATAAATATAAGGTTTTACTACTTATTAAGCATCATCTTCTCATGAACAGAATTTACCCACTTGGTAAAGAACAGTTACAACTTAGTTGAGTCAATTAGAATAAAACACTTCAAGCTGAGAATATACACTTAACATTACCATAAAAATTCTAAACCTCACCTTCATCCAAGAATATCAAAATAATTGAATTTAATTCTGAGAAACCTAAGAATTCCTGTTTTCCATCTCTAACTCTCTCTATCATTCCAAAAGAAGCCAGGAGAATTTCCAAGTAATTTCATTTTTATTTGTTACATGTTATCTTCCAGTTGAGAGTAATACTTGTTAAACCAATCCCATATATGAGACTCTCTTAATAAATGTGTACATATTTATAAGGAATGTTAGTAGAGGAAAGTAGCAGTTATGCTTTTCTGAAAGTAAAATTTCATTTTGGAGAGCACATGTATAATGTTTGGTGCCTGTGTCTACCATTCATTGGCTACTGACAGATGTGATGACAACCCTGTGACTCTGGTGTCGCCATATGTAGAGTGCCAATAATCACCCATCTTTGAGGGATTTTGTGTGATGACTGTTTTGGATGCTGTTATGTAACAATGAGTTACGAATAAAATAAAAATGNTAAGATATAAAGCAGTATCTGTTTCTCAGTCAGAGCTTCAGAATTTGTCACAATTGCAGTGTGCTTGGCCATGTCAGACACTGAGGAACAGACAGCTCCCGGCGAGTGTCCTTGGTTATTTCTGCTGATCTTCTGTGTCTTAAGATGAAATAACCCGAATAATGTTCAGTGTCCCAGGTATTGACGTAGCAAGGCTTCTTTTAGATTTATTTTGCTTATTCTTCCTTTAAAAGGTTAGGCAATGGACAGGGAATCTAAATCTCTTTTGGAGGATAAACAGTGTTCATCCTCAAAACTGCATAATTTGCTCTAATTTTAATGGATTAATACTAAAAACTAAATGATCGTTATTATTTTTAACCCACGGAACAAATACTGATAGAGCACCTGCCCTACACCTTACAGAGCAACACCAAGCTTTATTGGGAAAAATATCTTTTCTTAAGAAGTCTGTTGTGTTTTCGCGGAGATAAGATGTATACTATATAACTTTGATACGAATACATACATTTTATCATATGGTGATCTTTACCAGCCAGGTTAATCTGATTTTGTTGTCACCACCACACTGAGATCTAGAATGGCCAAGCTTCCCATTCCCCTAATCCTTTATTTTTTTCTTCTTTTGTTATGTGAATAAGTCAAATGGCATGGGATTTTTTATAACCTAAGGCACTGGGGAGTGGTGTATATTTAGATATGAGTAATGCCCTCCAAGGGAGGCATAGGATTGAGTGCTCAAATTGACTAAGAGAGGGGATGCTCTAACAGGTGCCTGGGAGATCTGGCCAGAGTAGACAGTACTTAAGGGAGTGCACACGGGAGCACTGGAAGCCTTGCCTGGCATCCTTTCCTAAGGATCCATCTTTCTACAAACCTGAGGTCACATTTTTGTAATGCAAGCTCTAAAGTGGTGTTAGGTACACCCATATCCTTCAGATACTTATTGAATTTTACGGTGCACATCAAGTTGGAGTGACTGTGAGTGAATTTGCCAGTGAGGAATAGTGGATTGAGTGCACATGGGATACTGGGAAACAGCTGCAGAAGCCTAGGGGTGCTGCACAAATTCGTAAAGGCCTACCAGTAATAGATCTTGTAAATGTCAACAATAGGGACATTTTCTTATGGTGTGGATCATAGGAAGTCTCTTTTCTGCAAAGAAACCGATCTGTGTGTCTCTATGGAAAAACTGGAATATTCATTAAGTAAAGCCACTGCAACATCGGTTTGAACTTTGAAATGAAACATGAACTACCATTTGATGGAATTAATTTTGGAAATTAATGATTAAATAATGGGAGGACAGAAACCTGCCTGATAAATGCTCTATAGACTTAGCTTTCTTTAACTATTAATTGGAGTAGAATTTAAAGTATACACTTAAAGAAAAACTGTCTATAGCAGCAGTTCTCAACCTGTGGGTCGCGGCCCCTGTGGGGGTTGAATGACCCTTTCACAGGGGTCGCCAGGTACTGTATGTGGGCGTATCTGCATGTGGGCCTGGAGACGGATAGAGGAGCGGTGTCTCGGTTCCTAAGACCATCGAAAATATGTGTTTTCCAGTGGTCTTAGGCGACCCCTGTGAAAGGTTGAGAACTGCTGGTCTAGAGACTAAACCTTTAAAATAGAGAGAAAAACTTGTTTGCTGTAAGTTTTAGTGAGCCCTAACAGATAGCAACCTCTGAGTAATGAGATCGTCTCTTTGCTTCGAGACTTCACTCAAGGTCTCAAGATCATGACATCTATCCTTAAATCACATTTACTGAACCGTACTTCAAATCTTATGTATTAAAACTAATCCGTGCATTTAGAAGTCAGGACACAGGTTACACATGAAGCGGGGTGAGGAGTGGCAGGATGACCAGGAATACCAGGGGACTTCTGGGGTGCCGATTATGTCGTATCTTGATCTGGGTGTTGGTTACACACACAGGTGTGTTCAACTTGATATGTGTTCTCTGTGTGTGTGTGTGTGTGTGTGTGATATTTCAATAAGAATTAAAACCCACTGTGTCAGATGCTTAAATTCTTCTGCAAATAAGTAATGTTATAGTTTAAGTAAAAAGTCTTAGGCTACTGAAGTTTGTACTATGCATTTTATATCACAATTGAGAGGAAATGTTTATCAGCCAGGGTTCTACCAGAGAAAGAGACAGACCAGTGATTGAAAATATATACCCACGTATATTTTCATAAATCACAATTATGTATCATAAATAAATCATATACACATATGTGAATATGACATATTTTAAGGAATTGTCTTATGAGATTGTAGGGTCTGTTTGGGCAAAATTTGAAATTCGTAGGACTGGCCTAAAGGCTGGAGACTCTTGAGCAGGAGCTAGCACAGCAGACCCCACGTGAAATTTCTTCTTCAGAGAAACCGAAGTTTGGCTCTTAGGCCTTGCAACCTGTTGGATGAGGCCTACCCACATTATTAAGGATAGTCTCCTTTATTTAAAGTCAACTGATTGCAAATATTAACCACCTCTACAAAAGAACTTGACCGCAATGCCTAGATTAGTGTGTGATTGAAAAAGTGGGTAATATAGCCTACCCAACTGGATGCATAAAGCTAGCCATTATAATGGGTTCCGTGAGGATTCTAGGTTGCAGTGGAAACTACTCTTTCATTTTGTCAAGGCTATGTTGTCTCACTGGGAATTTTGAAAAGAGGAATATATAAATTAACCAGTTATGGATCAGAGGAAGCTTTTTCTGTATGTGCACAAACTCAGTCCTTTCTAAGGCTCCCCCAGCATGACCCTTGAGAAAGAAATTCTTCATCCTTATTGTCTTCTCAGAAATGAATTACATTTAGAAAGGCTGCAGAAATCTGTTCAATCATTTGGAGTGATAATAGCATTCCAATAAGCAAAATGTGTGTGTGTGTGTGTGTGTGTGTTACCAGCATTGAAATTTGCCAGAAATTATGTGTATGCAAAAAAATTATAATAATTTGAATTTTAAAATTTTAAACTTGGCACATGTATTTTTCAAGCGAGGCATGTGGGTTTTTCAAGTTTGCGGGGGAAGAGGAGGGAGTCATTTGGAAATGAGTTTTACCAATAAGAAAAGAACTGAAGGTTCTGGTTAACTCACCATCATTTAGGGATGAAGCAATGTACTTCTCCTCTCTTGGTTTTCCAAGATTGATCCCAAGCGATAGGATGGAGAGGCACCCTGAGCTAGAGTCCACGGCAGTGGTGTGTTCCTTCCCCAAACCCCGGCAATGTTCAGGTCACCATCCAAAGAGCCACACCTTTTCCTTGTTGTTATTTATCAGCTTCATGTTGTGTTAACAATTTTCTGAGCTGACAATAGTAACGATAGCTTATAACTACTGAGTTCTTCCTATGTGTCAGGAACTGTTCTAAACACTTTATGTATTTACTCACATAAGGCCCTCAACAACTATGAGATAGGTGCTATTGTCCCCATTTTATATTAGGGAAACTGAGGCACCGTGTTTCACATCACATGGTTGTTAAGTGGGCACACCAACATTCAAACCCAAGCAGTCTGATGGCAGGGACAGGCTCGGAACCAACCAGACTCATCTCCTGGTGTCAACAGGAATGCATTTGACACTCAGGCACACGCTGGAAAGTTGTTATTCTCAAAACTATTTAACTATGAAAATATCTTCCATTTTGTACCAACAAAGTTAAAATAGAATCTCTGTAAGATGTTAACACCCCAAAATTTAAACTCAGAAATGAAACCCACCCAAATTAGGCTACCGAATGGACAGTAGCTAATAATACCCACCAATCAGATGTGGGGCAGCTTGTTTTGAGTTTTGAATCTGTAGAGCTTCCTGTGACAAACACAATTTACAATGTTTAAGTCTTTCATTCGGACCTCTACTCAAGGGGAATTTACCGAGGATTGCCACTAGGTAAACAACAATCAGTTTCTTTATTCCAAAATACTTTGAGGCAAATAGGTAGGTTTTTTTTTTCTTTTCTAATTTATTAGCTTTCATTGGTTTAGAAAAAAAAAAGCTGTAGGATAAGATTCTGTGGAAGTGTATTCATAACTTGCTTTTGGTAAAATTCCATTTTCTTCAATATTTTGTCTCTAGACCAACAAAAAGAGCAGTGATAATATCTTTTTAGAGGCAAAATTGGTGTGGATTTTTTTTCCCTCTTAGCAGAACTTTAGACTCTGAAGAAGTATTTTAGTATGCTTATTTAAAGAACAGCTAGATTTACTGCCAAATAGCTCTTCATGAAAGACATATGTAAATACAGCAGAGTAAACGAGATAATTCTATTTCATTTGAAAAACACTTTCTTAATTATGTGAACTTGTTTGAAAGAATATGAAACACTCTGTATTTAGTTCTGTAAGAAGTTTGGCTATGATATTTATGATGTAGTCATAGCCAGGAGTTGAAAATTATATTAATATTGAATGCAAAACTATTTTCTTTTCTCTCTTCTTGTATTTTTAATACAGGGACTTGCTAATTAAAAAATTGATCGCTAAAAATACCCTCTCTGGCACTAAGTACTGTCATTTAGCTTTATTTTATTTATAATTCATCAGAATTTACATTTGCAATGTTCTAGTCTCCAAACTATTATGTTTAAAAAACTGAATTAAATATATTCTTTTATCAAAAGTGGCGTTAAAATGAGCCAAAGGCTAATCGTATTTACGTACTAGGGTTGTCCAGCAGAAAACTTTTGCCCCAGTGCCACTTCCAACAAACATCTAATATTTTGTTCCTCATCATTCCAGATATGAAACCAGCATATGGAAGCAATTTCATATCAACTATCTAGTTAAAAATCTTAAGACTCTGTGAAATAATTTGAAAGATGATATTATTTATCTTTTACAAACAGGGAACTGGGGAGCCACATGACTAAGTGCCTTGCCCCAAATCCTACTGTTAATGACTAAAATCCGTTCAAGAATCTTAATTTCCTGTCTTCCAGAGCTAAGCTCCTCACTCTCACCATGCTGCCAAACTCAACCCGACTTAAATACTGATCCTGCTGATTAATTTCTCCCTTTTCATTGGTTTTAGCAACAACATAACACAATCCAAATTGTTAAAATAGGCAGTGCATGCATATTAAAATTTTAGCTTATTTTATCCTTGGAAATATTTTGTTGTTGTTCCACTAAAGTTAAAGTGATCATTGCCTGTGCTGAAAATTGTCTGTATGAAATCACTAATGAAATTCCAAAATTGAACTCGTTATGACTTCATACTGCAGTCCCAACAAACCAATTTATTTCCATGAATGTCATACTCATTGACCCTGTAACCTTAACCAAATGCATAAAAATCATTCTAGTTCCTCCCTTTCCCTTGCCCTCTATTCCAGACACAAGTCTTTTTCATTTTCCCTCCAGACTGTTGCCTTTTTCTTGCCTGGATGATTGCCATGACTTCATATGTGCTCCCCCCATTAGGAGTCTCCTCCTGCTCCCATTAAATTATTGTCAAAGAGATC
Organism: Hipposideros armiger; assembly: GCF_001890085.2. Lineage (NCBI taxonomy): Eukaryota > Metazoa > Chordata > Mammalia > Chiroptera > Hipposideridae > Hipposideros > Hipposideros armiger. The sequence goes on along the minus strand of NW_017731408.1, from coordinate 59,234 downwards.
TTTCTGTCCCACCTTGTTACACACCTGCTTTAAACATTCCCATGCTTCCTTCAGGATCAAGTTAAACTGTATCAGCCGGTAGACATAGTGATGAATCCCCTGATCTCTTCCTCAGCCTCATCTTTTCCCATTCTTTTCTATATATAGTCGATTTATACAACCTGCTTACAGTCCCCAGGCCCAGGATGGTCTGTCCCACCTCTTGGCCTCTCTCTTCTGAGAACACCATCTTCACCCTGATGACTTAGAAAGAGATGCAAAACTGCAACAGTGATAGCTTGAATATTAAGCAATGTTCACATCAAATTTCTTTACTAGCACTCAAGAGAATAATCCACCTTCTTCTCACCTCTCTTTCACACTTGTCCTTCCTTCTACTTTTCTCCCATTCATAAACAACAGTTTCAGTAATGTGCACAGCCGTTGTCAGATTTAAAATGAAGGGGTGATGGTGCATTGGGATATGAGGTCAGAACTAGGAGTGACAGAGACAATAAAACTCTCAGAGCAGTTCAGGAGATTGAGGTTTTAAATGCACTGTTTCTAAGAGAAGAATAAATATGTAATGCCTCAAGTTATTCAGGAAAAACTACTTTCTATAAGCTCGGCCAAAGGAGTAAGAGCTGCTTCTCCAGCCCAGTAGAGTTGAAGCTGCCTGAATTACCACAGCCCTGCAAAACTGAGCTGATAGTTGTGCATATCACCTGAATATTAGTTTAAGATATAACAAAAGACATCTAAACACGACCAGCTCAGTGGGTTAATGACAAACTTTGGGCTTGAATTATTTACAAATGAGTAGCTATAAATTAATAATCACAGGAAATTTGAAGAGATTCTGGAAAAGATATCCTCAAAGTGCAGAAGACTTCAGTTATAAGAAGGCATCACTTAACCAAAACGTTTCCTGAAAGCATGCATTCTGTGAGTCAAATAGAATGCTATGACATCAAGCTGAAATAAAACTGAGAATGACTGAATACAGAATAGAGAGAAGGTCCAGGGGTAAAATAAGGGATTAATGTGAGAAAATTATCATTTCAGTAGAAATAAAATACATATTAAAATCAGTATAGAGTATAAAGAAGAGTATAGTGACAGTGATGACATGTGCCAACTGAAGGGATAACCCACCATGCAGTGAATCTAAAACAAAAATTCCAAGAAAAAAATAAAACATTAAGGCAGAAGAAAAATCAAGGACATAATTGTAGAAAACCATTTGAAACTGCAGGGCAAGCCTACTGTTGTTGCTCTACATGTCGCAGGAAATTTTACTGAAAATATGCAACTACCTAAACTCTGAAAAAAAAGTTGAATTACAAGGACAAAGAATGAGTATACAGGCAGAAAAAAGAATGCTACATTAAAAAAAAAATTAGGACAATTTCAGCTGTATACTGAGGGACACAAAATGTTAAAGATAATGGGATAATTAATAGTTATGTATCAAAATAGTCATATGAGAATAACAAAATGATAATTTAAGATATGCAATAGATCAAATACCAAAACACAGTCCTCCAGGATAAAATAAAACAGCCTTTAGAGTCACCTGAATAATGAGTCAGAATTAAGAACTATACTAAAAAGTGACATTTACAGATTTTTAAGTAAAAAAAAATATGTCTCCACAAAAATCTATACCCAGCTAAAATATGGACTTGTATACTAGTCACAAAAGATGGTTATATACCAGGGAAGCCAAAAAATGTCTACAAGTGGACCTTTGGTCAACGTTGCTCAAGCAGTAGTTCGCCATAATTAAAAGTGCCTGGACACTGATGGTAACCACTTTGAGCACCTCTTGTCATTGCAGAAGTCAAAAGTGACTTGTATTCATCTTTGCTTATCAGTATATATTGAGTATTACAATTTGAATACTTTCTTAAAATGTGTATACATTTTGTTGGCACCCTGTGTGTGTGTGTGTGTGTGTATACACACACACTTCTGTGTGTTTATGTTCATGTGTGTGCCTCTGTATGAGCCAATAAAGGATATTTCTGATGAACCCTTTGGAAAACAAAATATTTTAAGTCTAATTTGAACCCACTAAGAAGGGAATCAAAACAAGGACCTCTAGCACATAGAATATGTTACCTATTAAGGGAAGATAGTGCCTTGAAACCATTTAAACACTGTTAAAACTAGGTAACTTGATGATATAGTTATGGAGATGAATATATGATATATGATCAAAAATATGGTGAATATTTAAATTTTAAAAAGTTTATTACAGTAAAAGACACATTGCATTTAATCCTCCTCAAAATACACCCCCTCGCTTTGAACACACTTATCCCGTCATTCTTGCCACTTTCTGAAGCAGTTCTGGAAGTCCTCTTTAATGAATGTCTTTAGTTGCACTGTCATGGCTGCCTCGATGTCCTGAATCATTTTGACTTTGGGAAAGAACCAGAAGTCACACAGTGCCAGAGCCGGTGAATAAGGTGGATGAGGACACACCGTAATGTTTTTATTTGACAGAAATTGCTGTACCAGAAGTGATGTGTGACATGGAGCGTTGTCATGATGGAGGATGAAGGACACTCATGAAAGAGGACTTTCAAAACTGCTTCAGAAAGTGGCAAGAATGATGGGATTAGTGTGTTTGAAGTGAGGAGTAGTGTTTTGAGGGGGATTCACAGCAATGTGTCTTTTACTGTAATAAATTTTTTTCATGTAAACATTCACTGTATTTTTCAATCACACCTTGTAAATGCCATGAATAATTATTTAAAATAAGAATATAATGCCAATTTAAAACAACTGTATAGCGATATCCTAGTAATAAAACTCCACATTAAATAGTTTTGACAAATTGAGTCATTTTAGAAAATAACATTGTTTGAGCGTAATATGTTCTCCCCAACCAAATAACAAAGTCAAATTAAGAACTAAATATAATGTATAAAATGTTGAAAACTCTTTAGTAATCAAAACACCGTAAGAGGCACAGAATCAGCCCAAACAATGGAAATAAGAAAGTGTGTCCATGAAAGGGAGAGTACTAGCATACTTAAGAATTCAGTATGCAAAGAAATATTGTTTTAAAGCAGGAGAGAAAGGACAATTTATTTTAAAAATGGACTCAGGAAAATCAACTTATCATTTGGGGAAAAAATTTTTGATCACTACTCCAAGATATACCATGGAACATATTACAGATTAGATAAAGATTTATATTAAAGTAATGAGGAAGTTATACAAATTTAGCATAGAGGCTTTCTAGGCATACCATCAATGCATCCTGGCAAAAAATTATTTAGGAAAATATTGATATATTTATCACATATATATTTAAAACATATTTCTTCTAACTAGAGCTATGTTAAAAACTGGAGAAAATATTTTAAACAAATGACAAGTACATGTTTAACATTCTTAAGTATATAAAAAGTTCTTAGGAATCAATGAGACAAAAATTTCAATTTAATAAATGGAAAAAAATATTAGAAACCTATAAAAATATGTAATGTGTACATTTATAAAAAGAAAATATGTATCACCTAACAAATTTGTCAATGTGTTTATTTGTAATCTCTAAAGTGAGCAAAGATGTGAAGAAATAAGCTCTCTCTATACTATTTGTAGAGTTATAAATTCATTTTTTCTTGGAGACAAGTTTGCTGCAGTCCCTTATGAATATGTACCCCCGTTGGCCCAGCAATTTCACTTATAGGAATTAATCTTGAAATTATTATAGACCAGTGCAAGTATGTATCTCTAAGTACAGTGTAATGTGATCTAATACTCACCTGTCGATAGTCCTAGTAACTTGAAATACCTGTATCCTGTAACAATACTTGCACTTACTTGGAATTTAAAATGTTTTGAATATGGCATTCCATGAGTATTATTTGTTAATCATTAACAGCCATGCTTATGTAAATACCTTTTGGAATGTCTGCAGGGAAGTGTGTATGAAGAGAGACAAAGAAACTCCAAATGACTGGGTTGGGCAAACAAGAAAAAGGATGGAGGAATTGCTGAATAAACCTGTAAAAGTAGGCAGGGAATTTTAATAAAGGGTCGATAAAGTGACAAGTCTGATACTATTTCCTTATATCTGGACAGACGGGAAATTGCTCACACTATTCTATCATTAATAAGTAAAGAATCAAAAGCAAGATTGGTTTAGTATCCCTTGTCCACCCTGGTCTAAACCCACTTATCCATCTCTCCCCTGAACAAATGACTGTAGGAGCCAAGCGTTGTTCAGAAAGTTTGAATCTGCCCATGAGGAAAACATTCAGCTTTCCACATCAAAAAAACTAAAAATTTTGAAACATAGAATATGGTAAAAGTGACTAGAAGTACACTGAGTTTTGTGTTTAAATGATGCACTTAGTTGATAGTCTTGAAAGAGCCTGTTTGTCAAGTGTACTTATATTGCTCAGCCTCATTGAAATCAATAAGTACTTTGAGTTGTTAATCCTCCTGGATTGCAAATTCAGACCGAACAGGAATCACTCATTATTGTAGTAGATGTTTGTCACTCTCCTGAGACCTCTTACAGGTGGGAAATTCCACATCTTATGAGTCTTGTTAAGAGATAAGCTGGATTCCCTTTAGAGAAGTGGATTTTCTCACCCTCCTACAGATATTATTTTATTGGGCTGTTGGAAAAGTCATGATGTATTTTGTCTATGTTTTCCAAAAGTCATTTATTTATATCAAGAACAAATATCAATCAGTGATATATTGCCCGTTTTGTTCCATAACCTTTTGCCATCTTTCAGTGAGTTTCATAATTCCTCATTCATAGAAGGACCTGTCTTTATTGGCGAAAAACTGAACAAGGTACTGATTTACAGCCTCATCTGAATTGAACATTATACCACACAAGGAGATTTGAAGAGAGTGAAACAAGTGGAAGTCTGACGACACAAGGTCAGGCGAGTATGGTGGGTGTGGCAACACATCCCATCCAAGCTCCAGTAATTTTTGACGGGTGATCAAACTTGTGTGTGGTCTCATGTTGTCGCGATGGAACACAACTCCTTTACAATTAACAAGCTCTGGATGTATCTAGATGATGGATTCATTCAAACTGCCCAATTGCCAACAGTACACATTTGAATTGATTGTTTGGTTCCTCGGTAGGAGCTCAAAAAACACGACACCTTTAAAATCCCACCACACTGAGAGCATAACTTTCCTCTGATGAATGTCTGCTTTCGATGTCGTTTGAAGTGAATCATCACGTCGGGACCAAGACCATTTATGCAAAACATTGTTGTAAACAATCCACTTCTCATCACCAGTTATCCAGCCACTTCAAAAATGGATCGTTTTCCTCACGTTTAATGAGCATATTGCAGATGTTTATACGTGCCATCAAATGAACTTCTTTGAGTTCAGGAGGAACCCAAATATTGAGCTTGCTTACGTATCCCAGCTTCTTCAGGTGGTCATGAACACTTGAATGATGGATGTTCAATGTTTCTGCAATCTCTCATGCCGTGTAGTGTGGGTTTGACTTGATCAATGCCTTTGTTTTGTTGTCATAAACCTAGGTGGGCCTCCCTGTCCGAGGAGCATCATTGAAATCAAAATCACCAGCACAGAATTTCATGAACCATCGTTGGCACTGACATTCTTGTAGAGCACTGTCACTGTAAACTTTATGCATTCTTCCCTTTATGGAAGTAAAACAGTAAAATATGGTGAAAATGCACAGTTTGGTCTTCCATCTTCAACTTGTTGTAAAATCTCCAAAACTCACCCAAATCGCTGTTATTTATTTATTTTTTGGAACAAAGCTAGAACTGTCAGCTGTTAAATGACATAGCAATAACATAGATGCGAATGACTCTAGTACTTCCAAAAATGAACTAGTGCCATCTGTTGCAAACATGTACCATGACTTTTCCGACAATCCAATAGGTCACGTGAAATAGTAGAAACCCTAGATAAAATATACATCTGCTAGATGTATAGGAGATAAAACCACAAAAATACAGATGCCTAGTTTTAATTTCTCTAAAAGATGCTTCCAGGCTAACATAGGCTCTCCCAAACAAAGTGAATGATAAGGTTCAATAATTGCATCCACTAGAAAAGGGCATAATACTTGGGCCACTTTAGCTTTAGTAGAGAAAATAGAGCTGCTTTTGCGTATGCCGTTGGAGCGTTGATCCGATATCAAAGGATGCCAGTTTCGAGTAATATTCCAGAGGAAAAGAAGCTAGCACTGACTAGGCTCTATTAGAGCTAGCTCTACTACTTGGCTCTTATACCTGGAAAATCCAATCCTTAAGTGGGTGGTCAGCCCCCTTAAGAGAATCACAGCAGAAACCCTTAAGATCTGTGATCAAAGCTATTAGCTTTTCCTCAACTGTCTGTCCTTATTTTGAATAATAGATCCTTGTTTCTGGTACCTGTTTACAGCTAAACATGTGGCCATGGGACTTGCGACTTCATATCATGACCTGGATTATTGACTCACTTGTTTATATAAAGTCAGATGTGTCCCAAAGTTCTCCATTACCAAATGGAAATGGATACAGGGAACTGGACCTGACTAGGTTCTGATGATACAAAGTGAGTTTTGGAGCCACATTACTATCCCTTCATCTACTCTTGCCTAAAGTGTCCTGGAGAGCTGCCTCTGATCAATTGACTGAAAAAGGGGAAAAAAATATCTTGGATTTTAGAAAGCCTCCAGGCCCAGTCAAAATGTAGCTTTCCATCCATGAAACTCTTGAGGGCTGTTGGTTTGGTTGTCTCAGTTACCAAGGTAAGGATGTTTACATCAGAAGATATAACAACGGAATCGTTCGTTGGTACAGTCGCAGTACTGCCATGCCATGAAGCGAACAAGCAATAAGGGGATTATAGTGTTGAACTTTGAGATTGATTTTGACTGTCAAGAGGAATTAGAATTGCTGCTACACTATTAGGAAAGTAAGACATATTGGTGGAACTCAAAAATGTCCTGAGGTGCTTCCTGGCTTGACTTGCTCATTGATACAATTCAATGTGAAGCCACAGCATCTGAGTAGGAAAAACAACCAAAGGCTTACTTAGATGCCTCAAGAATGAAGGTTTGGGACAATGCATCAGGTAAAGCGCCTTGATCATTTGGGGAACTGGCTAAATTAAAAGCAAAAAATATATGAAATGAGTAATAGAAGATAAAAGTCATAATTACCTTCTTCAGCCTTATGCCATTTGCAAAAAAGCAGAGTGCAGCAACTTGTTTTCTTCCTTTCCTGTGTTTGTGTGTTTAATTAGTGCCTCTCTTCTTCCCTGCTCTTTCCTCCCACCGCTTCGTATAGGGCACGTTGGCGATGACTAACTTTTCAGTTTGGTCTGTGGGATTACCATGGATTGTAAATCAACCAGAAAAAAAAAAGTGAATTTGCCAAAAGCCGTCATGAATGAGACTTTGTGTTGTTCCCCTTTTAGGGAGGAGGTAAATGCGTTTCGGATACATGAAAGTTAGTTGTATTAAGTTGAAGGGATACATTTTTATAACTGCTGGAAGAGGAGTTTAAATTGATGTTCCATGTGCCAACGTGGTTTTCAGTGGACGTTTGGCACTCTGACTTCTCAGTATCTAAACCCCCTTCTCAAGCAGGGGCCCAACCTATCTCCTTGTAGAGAAATGGAAGTTGCCAGTGGCACCTCGTTTCCCCCCCCCTCCCTTGGAGGACATGTGCCTGTGAGAAAGGCTCTCTTGGTCGCATTCCCCAACGCCAGACTCAGGAGGCAGTGTCAGGAAGAAGCAGAGACCGAGAGACTCCTTCCTGGCTGTCCTGACGGTGGAAGCAGGACGAGTCCCTGAAGCCATGATGATGGTGGTGTCAGCAGGATCAGTGAGTGTTGCTTGTAGGGATCAGAGTGAAGGTTTTGACGTAGCTTCATTTTCTTCTTTGAATAGTCTCTATGGTATGATTTGGATGTTTCTCATACTTGTTTAGACTCCCTAGAGCCATATAGTATATCTGTTTTTCTATTTCCTCATGTCTTTTGTTTGGTTTTTATTTGTTTTTTTAGGGTTTTAGACTTTTTTATTTTGAAGTAATTTTAGGCCTAATACCTTTTTAATAACCCGCTTTTCTGTTTAAATCAAGAAAAAGTGTTGCTCGCAGTTTAGAATCCTGACTGTACAGTTATCCAGTTTATCACAAGGTTGGTAATTATGAATGACTAGAAATTAATTAAATATCTAAAATATGGTCTTGGGGTCAAGTGAATTATATTTATACCACAGAATGCTCATCATCATTTTTAAATGATGTTGTACAGTAACATTTAATGACATACAAAAGTGTTCATGATATACCGAGTGGCAAAGCATGTTGCAAGCTGATTTGTATTTTTATCTATCATCTTTATAACTTATATTTTTATCTATCATCTATTTATATCTATTAATTTATCTCTATCTACCTACCTATCTAGCCTGTTACTTATCTATTATTGTATAACTAATCACCCCAAATCCAAGCAGCTTAAAACAACAGTCATTTTTTTTCTCTCCTGGTGAGTGTCTTTGAGGAAGGAGTCTGTGAGTGGCTTAGCTGGGTGGTTCTAATGCAGTGTCTCCCATGAGGCTGCAGTCCAGCTGTTAACCAGATAGGCAGCCTTGGAAGACTCAACCAGGCCTGAAGGATACTCTTCTAAGCTCAGGGGAATTGCAAGAGGCTTTATTTCCTCACCATGTGGACCTCTCCATAGAACTGTACAAACCTTTCTTCCCCCAGAGAGAGTGGGAGAATGAGAGAGAGAGAGAGAGAGAGAGAGGGGAGAGAGAAGAGAGAGCACACACACTTTACACAGATATGCAGCATTATTAACCTAATATTAGGAGTGACGTCCTACCACTAGAAGCAAGTCCCTAAGTCCAGCCTGCATTCAAGGGGAGGGTAATTAAGCTCTCTCTCTTGAGTGGAGGTTCTGTAGACACAGCTTCAAAATCACCATGTACACATAACACATACAAATAAATTATTTAAATATATAAAATATTTCATAATAAACACACCCAGAAAAATACATGATATAAAATATCACTTATATTATAAAATGTATGCTATATAATTAGTGTGTGTGTGTGTGTGTGTGTGTGTGTGTGTGTGTAAGTGTAACCAAGTACTGTCAGTGTCAACTTCCTAACAACTTCTAATGAATTACAACGGGGCAGACGCACCCCCTGGGAAGAGGTGTATTTTGAATTGCGTCTACAATTAAGTTTCACACTATACAGAAGACAACTCTCAGACTCTGGGAGGTGGGGGGATAATAGGACAAAGGCCAGATTTCAGGGAGAACTATGGGATCCCTGAGAGATTCCTAAGGAGAGAGGGGCTCAGTAAAACAAACTGGACCGAGCTTCCAGGTGGGCGAAAAGTCATGGTTCTGGGTACTAGAGTATGGCAGCGGACCCGGCATCCACCTACCAGATTCTCTGGAGCGATGTGGCCTCCCAGGTCGTCTCATCTCCATAGAGCTTCTACCAATAGATGAATGAGCAGCAGAAGTACACTTGATTAGCATTCTAATGTGAGGAGTGCCCACAGATAACTGGAGAGAGCGGGGACAGGAAGGACCTTCACAGAAGACAAGTGTGTTCCAGAGCTAGTGATAACTGGGCATTCATATTATTGTTACCTCATTTTTATTTAAAGTCTGTTTGAAAGATTTAGATTGGATAGGTAACAAAAAGTTAATATAATTGTGACTTTATTTTTGCTAATCTGTATCTTCTAAATTTTCTATCATTAAGACATTATTTTGTAGGAATAAAAGTTAGATTTTTAAGTACTTCCTCAAATATGAAGATCAAAATATAATAGAAATGGAAAAGAGGATACAAAACTGTAGATAGTAGGAACCTCATTCATTTCTCAATGCAGTTGTATTATAACACAAAGTATTGATGAGATTTTAAATATATATTTATACTTTAATATATATAAGTACATATATATTTTACATTTTTATAAGGTGAAATAATATGTAGCTATTAGTATTTCATTTCCAAAAAAATGTAATCACATGATTAAATGCTCATGATACAAGTAAAAAAAGAATCACAAAGCACTGAATAAGAAATGTGAAATCAACTTTATATTATATATGTAACAGGAATTTCAATAGGACTCTTCCTGTTGTCTTAGAACTTAGAATTTTGGCCGAAGCCCCAAAACTGAGAACAATGGTTTATAAATAACCACACGTTCTAAAGAGAGATGCTGGACCCATCCATGGAGGATTCAGTAAAGAGAGCAGCGCTGGTCCAGCAACTAATTATCAACCCCCACCACCACCACCGCCTCTAACCTACTTAAATGAAGTCTAAAGTTCAAACACTGATTAAAGAGCACCTTTAAGGAGGAAGAGCCGTCAAATCACAGGGAGTAAAGTGGCATTTTTGGTTTCCCTTTCCCTTCCTTTCCAAGCTCTCTGTCAAATGCTCCAAAAGGCAACACCCATAGAGGGATAGGACATCCACAAGATAAGAGCCTGGCATCACTCATGAGTTCCAACCTTGTGGAATGGCAGTTCTCGCTGCTGCATGGGACTGAAATACAGTTAAGAATTCTTGACAGAGATTAATCTGTGCCTCTTGGAATTTGGGAAGACCAGACCTTGCTTTTCAGTCTGAAAGCAAGCAATGGGCTGGAGTCACCTGAGTTAGCAAGAAAAGGACAAAGGACAGTTGTAAGGAGCAGCCTGTATTTCAACCAATCAGCAAGGCAAGGATGCATAAGTTTCCTGAGGGCCAAGTGACATGATGGATGTGATCCACTCAACAGGGACAGTAGGAGACAGTTAGGTGTCAGGAGCTTTTGGTGCATTGAGGAAGGACATCTTAAGGCATCAGAGAAATGTCTGTATGAGGGAACAATGTAGAGCAGAAATTGGAGAGAGAGACAGAGCAAGAGAGAGAGAGAGAGAGAGAAGAATAGATATATGGCTAGATGATAAATGTATAAGAAGATAAAGGTATATAGGTATTGATACATAGATCTCTACACCCTCAAAAAATAATTTGAAAGCTACCTATCAAAACTTTAACAATGGTTATGTCTAAGAAATGAAATTGATATAATTTCCTCATCTATCATGAACAACTTTATCTTTTCCTGTATTTTGCATAAATACTATATATTTTGTGTACAATATAAACAGTTACCTAAAATATTTTGATAGGCATTGTAGTGTTCTACTAAAGTCCATTAGACAGAAAACTTCATAGTGACAGGGATCACTTTTCTCTTATTTACCACTCTACTCCTAGTACAGTACCTGGCACAGAACAGTTGCTCAATAAATGCATATTGAATATATTAGTGAATTAAGTAATTAAGTTCAAAAGCCTACATTAAAATTAAAGTGGAAGTAGTGTTTTCTTCCCATGCTGTTAGGCAGCCATTTCTCTATGGCCATTAATAAAAAGCAAAGTTTATCAAAAAAAGGATGCCAAGAACAATTTGAACCTAAGTGGTACAGTTAACACGGGCCAGGAATATTTTTAATGCTTTTTAATAATCAAACTACCTATACAGAAGCATGGATAATTGTTTAAACAACCATCATTTTTAATGAGAAAATTAATTTTTGCAAACAGAATCCTCGTCATGAATATTTGCATCTCAATTTATTTAATATTCTGACTTGACTCTGATAGTGGCAGATTTGGCTTTTAAAATTGTTTTCACCCAGTTCTAAAAAACATGTTTTCTAACCACATTCTATCCCCAAATTTACTTTTATGACTCTTGTGCTGATCAACATATGTAATTACCATACTCCTTTCCTTTGCAGCCCTCATGTTTCCATCCATAGAGATTTCCTTGTTGACCTGCTTCAGTGTGGCTCCTGAGATGGCTTTCTCTTTAAGGGAAAGAAAAGATGGATGTAGTAGAAAGAACTATAGACTGAGAGCCAGGAAGTTGCCCTTGATGCAGCAGAAATGAACCAAGAACTAAACTATTTGATCACTCTTGTTCTTGGTTTCTTCATCTGAGTCTATTTCATTCTTTCACACACTACTCTCATGAAATCCCACATTAGTAAAAGTATCCAGACATGCTTTTTATTTTTTTTTTGCTAATCTTATGATTGCTGCCATTTCATTGAAGCCCTTTCTCTTAGCCTTAGAATTTTACAGTCAAAGTCAGTGCTGCCTTTCTGGCTACAGTTTCCATAGATGCTAAAATTTCAACAGTGGGTTGAAAATTTAGATCTTCCTGAGTCAACAGCCTTTTCACTTACGGTCTCAGTTTGTATTCCACATACTAATCTGTCTCCCAACATATTGTTAGAGCTGCTGCACACTGCCAGAGCTCTTAACTGAGTCTCAAAAGGGGAAATCAGTTCAGGTTTCATAAATGAAATCAATATGAAGTTGGATCTATCAGCAGTAACCAGTGAAAATGTAATTGGTACACATGTTTCATCAGTTTGTTTTCTCTAACCATAAAAGAAGAAATGTTTTGCCTTCCTCTAACACCAAGTGACCTAGAACATTTTCCCCTATGGAATATCATATTACTTTTTTTTTAAGTCCTTTATCTCTCTTTCAATATAAATTAGAAAAGTCTTGACAGTTTCACTGGGCATTACTATCCCCCAATTTAAGTTTGCATTTTCTCCCAGGCGAAAACCTTGACTTCCTGGGACATTAATGGTGTCAAAAAATGAGATCCATTATTCCTAATAATGTGCCAAATATCTGCTTTCACCAACTATTAAAAACGTGATAGGAATTCCAATGGCTACAGACTAGTTGAAGGATTCCTTGAGCAGGGCTTGTTGAAGTCTCTTGTTTCTAACCCAGTGGAAACATAACAGGTAATAAGTGAGAGGCATTTGTCCTTTCAGGAGGATTTTTATAGCTAGCAGAATAGGAAGCATTCTAGAAACAGCTGCTATACTAATCATCTTCACTTAATCATTTTCTCCTCTAATTTTCAAGCTCTTTAAGATTATCTCAAAAGAAATAGATAGAAATGTGCTATCTTACTCCAATCTGAACTCTCTATGAATTGTATTTACACCTAAACAAAAGGCATTGTTATTAGAACCTGTATATCTGAGTGAAACCAGTGTTTGCCATATGATACATATGCATTTGTTGTAACAATAGCTGACATTTTATACTGCTTTTATGCCTGCAAAACTATCTCACATGTGTACTTAGTTTCTAATGATCAACCAGGCTTTTTTTAAAATAGCTACATGGAATGCTATATGACTTAAAATTAGGTAGCACATTTCATGTAGGAATAACTTGAAACTAGAAAGTCTAGAAGGGTATAACCCCAAACTAGAAAGAAAGAATTAAAATTTACAATGTGCATACCAAATCAAAATACTATATTTCAATTTTCTACTTCAAATCTGAAGCCATGCACTAACTATATTTTTTGAAACTTGATCACAATGGAATCAAAAACAGGATT
>NW_017731408.1:38661-45040 GCF_001890085.2 Hipposideros armiger | reverse complement strand
TTTTCCGATGGTCTTAGGCGACCCCTGTGAAAGGGTTGTTCGACCCCCAAAGGGGTTGCGACCCACAGGTCGAGAACCGCTGCTCTAGAGGAAAGTGATCCCAAATAAAAAGCCTGAGATATGTGAAAGAATAAACAGCAAAGAAATTAGCATTTTAGTAAATCTAAATGAATTTTGACTATATGAAACCAATAATAGTAATAATGTGTTGTACAGTATAAAATATAGAATTAAAATACCTAGCAAAATTATATAAATCAAAAGGAGAGTAAATGGAATCAATCTTTTTAAGATTTGTATTGTCCAGGAGAGAAGTAAAGCTATTGCTTAACACTAGATTTTGATGCATTAATTATTCACATTATAATTTCTAGGTAAACCACTAAAAGAAAGGAAACATAATATACAACTTCCAAATTAGTAGAAGGGAGTACTAGAATAATAAAAAAATTATCAATCCTAAAATGGCAAGAAATGAGAGAAAAGACAGAACAATTGGAAATGTTAGCAATTATACATTAAATGTAAATGTACTACATGTTCCAGTTAAAAGTCAAAAAATTTTAGACTACATTTTAAAAATTCCAACTGTACATTAATTATGAGATACAACATAACAGTAAAACCAGAATGGTTGAAAATGAAAGCATGAGTAAAGATATATCATAAAACACCTACCTAAAAAAAGTTGGTGTATTTTCATTATTTTCTTCAAAGATATTGCCCCTGCCTCAGTCACTCTCTCCTTCTAAGAGCTCTGATTTTAAAACAGTAAATATATTATGTAGAAATAAAGAAGTAGATATAGAAGATTTGAACACACTGGAGAAAAAATTGAAGGATTTCCTCTTTTTACCTCTATGTATCTGTGTTGTTTCAAATGTTAAAATAAGCATATTTTATTCTTAAAATTTGATTTTTGCTTAATTAGAAGAGCTGTCAACTACTCTATCACTTATTTATTCTCGCAAACTTTTAGCTCTTCCCTGTACCAAGCACATAGGAGATGCTTTCATTTGCACTTTACAGGTTCATGGGCAGGTTCTTAGACCCCCTATGCCAACTATAAAGGACAGCCAGCCTCATCAGTGACCATGATGGCAAACCTTGAGGGGAGCAGGATTTGAGGAACAACTCAGGTCTATGAGGTTTGGACTGGACTTACAATTGGGCGGATCTCATTCATACTTATGTATATTCCTGGAAATTTCTAGAAGTCTTTGAGAAAAGGAACTCAAGGAAATAAACTTCCTGGTTTAAGAAAATGAATATCAGGATTCATCAAGATTTGGCTAAATACATTAATGGAATGACATCTGTGTTCACCAGCTGGTAATGCCATTACCAACTTCCCTAGAATGTGGTTGGAGAAATCCCAAATTATACAACTTAAAACTATGAAATGAAAATGGAATTCAGCATTCTTGAATAATTAAAGTTAAACATATTTGGTTTCATTTTGTAACTGAGATACAATGTTTTTAATAGTAAATTAATGCATTTTAAGTTATTTTTTCTGTAAAGCATTTTCCCTTATATCCTTTCACCTCCAAGCTGGAGCAAAAAGGCTGACCCCTGAAAAGGCAAAGCATAGGTTAGGACTATACAGTTAGAGTGAGAAGCTGACACCCCAGTAGAGAGACAAGAAATGACATAGGACCTTTAGGATAATATACACTTTCAAGTGCTTGCAACTCATGGCAAAGCATAAGTAGGAAGGAGTAGAGCTACAAACATAGAAATAATAGCCTGGTGCAGTAGCTTTTATTTTTATTTATTTTTAATTTGTATTAAATTTACTCAGGATGACATCCATTAGTAATATTGTATAGGATTCAAGTGTACAATTCTATAATGTATTGTTTATATATTGCATGGTGTGTTCACCACCCAGAGTCAGTTCTCCTTCAGTCATGATATATTTGACCCCCTTTACCCTCTTCTACCACCCACCTCCCCCTTTACCCTCTGGCAACCCCTAAACTGTTGTCTGTATCTATGAGTTTTTGTTTCTTTGTCTTGTTCATTTGTTGCTTTCAGTTTTATATCCCACATATGAGTGAAGTCATGTGGTTCTCAACTTTTCTGTCTGACTTATTTTGCTCAGCTTAATAATCTCAAGACTCATCCATATTGTCACAAATGGCAGTGTTTCATCTTATAGCCGAGCAATGTTCCATTGTATATATGTACCACATCTTCTTTATCCCATCATCTATCTAAAGACACTTTGGTTTCCATGTCTTGGCCACCATGAATATTGCTACAGTGAACATAGGGGTGCATATATCTTTACAGATACATTTCAAATTTTTTTGGTAGATACCCAGAAGAGGGATTGCTGGATGGTATGGTAATTCTATTCTTAATTTTTTGAGGAACTTCCATACTGTTTTCCATAGTGGCTGTACCAATTTACATTCCCACCAGTGGTGTATGAGGGTTCCTTTTTCTCCACAGTGTCTCCAACACGTGTTATTACATGTCATGTTGATAACAGCCATTCTCACAGATGTGAGATAGTATCTCATTGTGGTTTTGATTTACATTTCCTTAATAGCTAGTGAAGTTCAGCATTTTTCATACATCTGTTGGCCGTTTGTTTTTCAGAAAAAGACATGAACAAAACAATTCCTTTTACAATTGCAACAAGAGAATAAAATACCTAGGAATAAACTTAACAAAGATGTGGAGGAACTATACACTGAAAACTATAAGACATCTTTAAAAGAAATTGAAGAAGACACAAGAAATGGAAAGACATTCCATGTTCATAGATTGGAAGAATCAACATAGTTAAAATGGCTATATTATCAAAGCAATATACAGATTTAATGCAATCCTCATAAAAATCCCATGACATTTTATCAAGAAATAGAACCAAAAAATCATCAAATTTGTATGAAATCACAAATGACCCCAAATAGCCAGAGCAATCCTAAGAAAAAAGAACAAGGCTAGAGGTATCACACTCCCTGACTTCAGCTTGTACTGCAGAGCAACAATAATCAAAACAGTGTGGTATTGGCAGAATAACAGACAGACAGACCAGTGGAATAGAACTGAGAGCCCAGAAACAAGTTCACATATATATGGGCAGATATTTTTCAACAAAGCAGCTAAAAACATACAATGGGAAAAAGAAAGCCTCTTCAATAAATGATGCTGGGAAAATTGGAAAGCCACATGCAAAAGAAATGACTAAACTGCTATCTGTCCCATGTACCAAAATTAACTCAAAATGGATCAAAGACCTAAACATAAGACCTGAAACAATAAATTGCATAGAAGAAAGCACAGGCACTAAACTTATGGGCCTTGGATTCAGAGAGGATTTTATAAATTTGACTTCAAAGGCAAGGGAAGTAAAAGCAAAAATAAATGAATGGGACTATATCAAACTAAAAAAAAAATCTGTACAGGGAAAGAAACCATTAGCAAGAAAAAGAGGCAACCAACTGAATGGGAGAAGATATTTTCAAACAACACCTCTGACAAAGGGCTAACATTCCAAACTATATCAAGAACTCATACAACTCAATACACTCACACACACAAAAAAGTCCAGTGCTGTAGTTTTTAAACTGGACTTTGCTAAGCCATTATGTTTTTGTCATAAGAGAACCACTGCAGAAAATGAGACTTGTCTCTGCCCCCATTTCAACCAGACAAATGATCCATCTACATGGGATTTCATTTAAAGAAACTCAGACTGCTTTTTAAATGATTGTTTTATATTTTAAAAACACTTGTGAAAAGTAAATAGGTCTAGATAATTTTTAAATTGACCACTAACTGTGGAACCTAAATAAAATTGTATAGAACTCTCAGCATCACCAAATTTTTATACTCTAGAACAGGGGTCGGCAAACTTTTGAGACGGAAGAGCCGCCAGGGGTCAGCAAACTGCAGCTCAGGAGCCACATGCGGCTCTTTGGGTACGTACATGTGGCTCTGAAGTGAAACTGAAAATGAAAATAAAACTATCATAGTTTCATTTATAAAATTTGTAAAGGATATTATTCACATAATGGTGATTATGTAAAAATATATTTATGGCTCTTGAATAATTTTTAAATTGTAGTGAGGGACAGGATTGGCTCTTCCAGTGGTCGGCAAACTTTTGAGACGGAACGTACCCAAAGAGCTGCATGTGGCTCGTGAGCCACAGTTTGCGGACCCCTTCTCTAGAAAACGATCTCAGAAAAATATTGGTTCTCCCATTTTGTGCTAGAGCCCTTGTAAGTACTTTACATGCATAATTGCAGCCAATACTCACAATAGCCTTTGTATATCAATACCGTTTTTATACTCACTTTATACATAGTGAAACTTATGGTTAGAGTGTTTTCAAAACAACCTAAAGTAAAAAAAAAAATAAATAAAAGTATTTGTCAGAGTCAGAAATAGAATCTAGTTTCTCTCCTTTCAATTCCATATTTTTAACAAAGTCACAATACTTGAAAGCAATTAATACTTGGCTTATCACATTTATAGGCTCTGAGCACATAAGAATTCTAAAATATCTGGTATTTATACCAGATCATGAACATAAATTTCACTCAATGAATAGCAACATTATAGGGTCAAAAAATTTTTTTTGAGGTAAAAAAAATAAATAAATAAAAATCTTCACCAAAATTCTAGATTGTTTATTAGTATTACTAGGCTTTCTTTAAGATTACTATGTTATTATGTATGTAATTACTTTTTCTTTAAATTAATGCTTTTTTTCTTTTTATACTTCTCAAAAACTCAACCTAATAATCTGAAAAAAAATAAAATAGTCAAAGGAATGGAAGAAAGAATGCTGAAGAAAATACCTACTGAAAACCTGGCAGGAAACTTGAACATTGTGTTTTATTGTCTTTGGAGGAAAAAGAGAGGGTCTTCCAAAATGCTGCTATTGGTACACTTTCTGACTCATCCTTTCATCCCCCACAGCACCTGGCATATTGCTTTGCATATGTAAATAATCAATATTTAAATGAATGCATGGAGGCATATGAAGCTCAGAGTTCCAAAATACTATATTTCAATTTTCTACTTCAAATCTGAAGCCATGCACTAACTATATTTTTTGAAACTTGATCACAATGGAATCAAAAACAGGATTTGGACCTATAAGAGCACAAACTGTTTAATATTTTGAGGTTTAATATGTCAGATACTACATCTTTATTTCAGCATGTTTGCTTGAGTCAACATGTTATCGGCTTATAATGCTGTTCTGGTTATCTACATTTTTATTACATGGCAAACTACCCAGAACTTGGTGGCTTAAAATATTTTGTTATTTTCTATTATGATTCTCTAGGTTGACAGGTTGTAACCTGGAGTTTCTTACATGGTTGAAATCCACTGGCTTCTGGGATTACAGTCCTATGAAGCCTTGACAGAGTTGGACATCCAAGATGGCCCATTGTTATGACTGGCCATTGGTAATGGCAACCAGTTCGGGTTCCACTTGGAGCTCCTACACATGGCTTCTTCTTGTGTCTTGGACTTCTCACAGTAAAGATGATGGATTCTGAGAGGAAATATCACAAAAGATCAACAAAGAAGATATGAAACATTTAACCTAGGTTTAGAGGCTATAGGGCATCACTCCTGCCCCATTTCACTGGTTATACTACTCACTAAGGCCAGCCCAGATTCAAGGAGATGAAAATTAGATGCCCTCTTTTGACATAAGAAGCAGCATAACTGTGCAGAGAAAGACGGAACCAGTGGGGGCCATCATTGGAGACTATCTACCACAAATGCCTAAGACAGAATTTTCAAAAGTAGATATGAACTGCTACATCTAGGAGTTGTGTTGTATTAAAACCCATCAGGAAGTCTTTCTGGAATAACTGTGAACTGAATGACAAAAAAAAAAAAAGTATTTGGGCTGAACACAGCTTTTTCAAAAGACACAATTTCAAACCAACTCTATTCATTTAAATAATTTATCAAACTACAGAATAGTCTCTATGGTTAATATAATTTCAAATCAGTATATTTTAGTTCTCAGAAAACACATGAAACAATGTTTATCTCCTAGTACTAAATGCTATTTATTCTGATTGACAACCTTATATATTATGAAAAGTAAAATATAATAGTACCATTTTTCCTGGATCTTAGTGGAAAAAAGTAAAGAATGGCTTGTTTGGCTTTGCTAATGTATTCAATAAGGAGAAAAAGACTGAACTGTTCTATTGCCCACAATTTGTCAGGATCTGTTTGCTTTTCATATTAATGTGATTGTCATAAACCCCCAAAAAGATAGATTCTGTTTCGCAAAAAAAAAAAAAAAACCTAAAGTTCTTCGAGATTTAGAAACTTACCCAAGTTCATGGAAGGAATAAGTGTTAGGGCCTAAATTTCTTTTTTC
>NW_017731408.1:30388-31506 GCF_001890085.2 Hipposideros armiger | reverse complement strand
TGAACAGATTCCCTTGTTTCCTTATATGCCCTATCATAACTTGTCCCTTTCTCAAAACGAATTCTGGATGTAAGACACTTTCTATAAGCTGTGCCCTTGTAGTTGGCACTCACCACTTTCTGGAACCCAGTTCAGTTTGATTCCAGATAAACTGCCATCTCTCCTCTCCATCACTGCGGGACTTGTCAACCAGGTGCTCCTGGGTTGATGGGCTTTAATTTCACTTACTCTCCATCCAAGGCTATTTCATCCCAAATCACACTCCTTTCAAGAGGGAGAAGGATGCTTGAGCAGTTTAGTGTATTTTTCTCTTTCCCTACATCCTTCCAGGATATCCCATACTTTGTCTTAACCAGAATACATTTTCCTTCCTCTTTTTGTCTTTTTTCTTTCACTCAACCAATCCGTAGACTCTGTTCCTCATAATAAGGCACAAGCTTCTGTTTTCTCTTCCATATCTCTCCAAAAAGATCAACACTGCTAAATGCTTCTATTAACGATCTTTGTAACATGATAGTTCTTGGATACAAACTACTTCCTGGTAGGAATTATTTTTGCATAATAAGAATATTCTCCTCAGCCAAGTTAAAGTACAAGGTCAAGTTCCAAGGTAGTTGGCTCAAATTTTAGTTCAAAATTCAGGTCCTGGAAAGTTAAAATGGAAAAATAAATAAATAAAACAGAGCACCTAAATATAGTTTAAACCGCTACTATCCTTTGATTGTAAAGTCACCATGAAGAAAGATGGAGCCTAAGTGCTACTACCATAGATAAAAAGAGAAATTTAACCAGAAAAAAAAATCCCACAAATGGGGAAAAATACAGTAAAATGTTACATATACCTAATTTTTTAAATGTTTGGTTTGGAATATATGAGTCATAAGCAGACATATTTAGACAAGGGCTATTTTACAAAAGGAATCAATCAGAAAAAGGAAGGACGATAGTCACAAAGTTTATTTCAGTACACTTTTTTTTTCTAACCATCAAAAGTAACAAATGACATTTTAAACACTATAGAATTTATTCTTTAAAGAGAAAAACAAATGTAGAATCTACTTTAACCTATTATTATGTTTATTGGATGTTATATTTATTTTATCTTAGATAGGTGTAAT
>NW_017731408.1:19294-27868 GCF_001890085.2 Hipposideros armiger | reverse complement strand
TAGCTTCCATCTGTCACCATACAAGGGCTAGCTCATGGGAGACATTTTGCTCTGCCTCCACCTCCCTTCCCCTCTGGTAACCACCAATCTGTTGACTACCTCTAAGTTTTTTTTGTTTGTTTGTTTGCTTTGTTTATTTGTTTGTTTTTGTTTTTATATTCCATACATGAGACAAATCATAAGGTGTTTGTATTTTTCCATCTGACTTATTTCACTTAGCATAATACCCTCAAGGTCCATCCGTATTGTCCAAATGGCAAGATTTCACCTTTTTTATGGCTGAGTAGTATCCCATTGTATAGATGTACCACATCTTCTTCATCGATTCGTCTGTCAATGGATACTAAGGTTGTTTCCATTTCTTGGCTATTATAATGTTGCAGTGAACATAGGGGCGTATATAGTTCTTGAATTGTTTTTATATTCTTCAGATAATACCCAGAAGAGGAATTGCTGGATCATGTGGTAATTCTATTCTTAAATTTTTGAGGAGTCTCTGTACTGTTTTGCGCAATGGCTGTATTAATTTACATTCCCACCAGCAGTGCACAAGGGTTCCATTTTCTCTTCATCCTCTCCAACTCTTGTTGTTTCTTGTCTTTTTGATGATCGCCATTCTAACAGGTGTGAGGTGATATCTCTTTGTGGTTTTGATTTTCATTTCCCTGATAATGAGTGATGTTGAACATCTTTTCATATGTCCATAGGTCACCTGTGTATCTTCTTTGGAAAAATGTTTTTCAGGTCCTCTGCCCATTTTTTAATCAGGTTTTGTTTCATTGTTATTGAGATATATAAGTTCCTTATATATTTTGGATATTTTGGATATTAACTTCTTATCGGATGCATGCTTTGCAGATATTTTTTTCCTATTTGCCAGGTTGCCTTTTCATTTTGTTGATAGTTTCCTTTGCTCTGCAGAAGCTCTCTATTTGGATGTCATCCCACTTGTTTATTTTTGCTTTTGTTTCCCTTGCCATTGGAGTTGATTTACAGTAGCATCACTAGGATGTCAAGGAGCTTACCACTGAGATTTTCTTCTGTGTATTTTATGGTTTTGGGTCTTACATTCAAGTCTCTAATCCATTTTGAGTTAATTTTTATATATAGTGTAAGACATTGGTGTAGCTTCATTCTTTTGCATGTGGCTGTCCAGTTTTCCCTGCACCATTTACTGAAGAGACTTTTCTTCCTCTATTGTATATTCTTCATGGATCTTTTGTCATAAATTGGTTTTCGATATCAATGATTTTAATTTTCATAATGAAATTGACTATACATTGACATGAAAAAAATGATCTTCCAGTACACTAATATGAAGATTTTGAAGAAGTGAAAGAATAAGTGGTTGCTGTTCCCTTGAAATACAGTACATGTTTGAGTAACTAGAGAAATATCTTCCTCTTCGGCACTTTCAGAGCTTCCCGACCCAGACCTCCATATCAATCTCAGTCTTTGGACTAGATTTTAAAGTACTAGATTCATAGTTANAAAAAAAAAAAAAAAAAACCTAAAGTTCTTCGAGATTTAGAAACTTACCCAAGTTCATGGAAGGAATAAGTGTTAGGGCCTAAATTTCTTTTTTCTTATTGTATCTTGTCTCATGAGGCAAAGTGAGTGTGTCTGTGTGTATGTGTGTGTGTGTTTATGTATGTGTATATAATGTACATAATAACATATATAATATATATGTATAATAGTACATATAATATTAAATATATATTCTATTTGGAGAGAGAACATATATATATATATTGTTTCATATGTATATATATGAAACAAACTCACTGTGATACAAATCATCATACAAATATAAAGGAGGAAAAAAAATTGGAAAGGAAAATCTATTTACATTCCACTGGTTAATCTGATATATGAAAAGTGAAAAAGAAATACCTATATTCATATAGAAATCCTGGAAGTATTGCTTCACTTTCAGTGATCTGAGCAATTCAAATCAGTTAGGAAAGACATGAAACAAATTTCTTTATGAGCACGTATTTGACAATGTAGTCATTCTATACTTCTGTGAAATATACTAAAAGAATATTACAAAATTGCTATATATTATTTGCCTTTATGACTAAGCCTTGACCTACACTAGTAGAATAAATAACTCAATGGATGAATCTAAAGTAAGATTTGCAGTATTTTAGTTGAGCAACGTTTAGAGCATATTCTCGCTTTTCTGGAAAAAAGAAGGATTAAATAAATTTAGAGCTTTCAACAAAAGCCTAAAACCAAAGAAAACCAAAGCATGGAATCAGAGTCTGAAAAATAGTTGTATTGTGTAATTTAAATATTAGCACATATGCACTGTTTAATGTGAAGCATTAAAATCTAAGTTGTTTATCTCTCAGATTTAATTTAATATCATGCAAGGCAAATAGACATTTCCTCATCTTGGTAAAGTAGCACTGAACCAACTGTAGCCACTGCCTGTTAAATAGAGAAAAACAGGAAAGGAAAAAAAAATGGAGCAGCAATCATTTGTGTATGACTGAAGAACAAAGATTTTAAATATTTATGAAATAGTTTTTTTTTTAATTTCTTGTGGTTATAACCTAAAAATATGCAGCTGTCTTGGGTCTTTATTATTTTTTTTTTTTTGGTGAACCAATATCTTGTAGAGTAGGCAATGCTGGATGACATGGCAAGCACGGTCAAATAATCCTATTTTGTTTTGCACAGTCTGTCTCAATAGCAATGTTGTGTTTAGTAAATATTCTTTTTTTTTTTCTTGATAGTAGGATTGTTTTTCTGTGCATCGAATACGTAGTCACATCTGTAATGCCTGACATAAAATAAGGACTTGGTAGACATATTGGGGATGAGTTGAATGCACCCTTTCCTGTACTGTAGGCAACCGGGTTTAAGACTTCCTACTAATTTCTGGATGCTTTGTGAATTGTACATATACATATAATCCCTGGACTATATCATCATAGGTAATTTGTACAAATACTTTGGCTATTTTGACTCACTGGATCAATCCTTCAAAAAAAAACTGGCTCATTTATGAGCAATGTAGTCTTATAGGTTATTTTCATATTGCTATTATATTTCCCTTTACAAGTTGCATAGATATGGCATCTTACTGCAGCTGTTTATAAGGCTTTTCCAGGAAAGTCGGCTTATAGATAAAATCGCAAAGTCTGTGGAAGAATACCTCCTCTCCCTTCCTGTGTTTAAAACTCATGAAGCTCTGTTTGATTGTCATGTTTTATGAGCACCAGGTAGTTTGAAAAACAAGTCTTGTCTTTCACGTAAATCTATTGTCTCCGTCTGTTCAAGGCTCAGGTCTGCTGCAAAGGCTGATGTCTCATGTACAGTGTCACAATCTCTAACACGGGAGTCATTTAAAGGTTTGCCCACGACCTCTGTGAAATAAGAGATTGGCAATGATAAATTCGCAGATCACCATTAAGGTAATAATCCCGAAACACTACGTTTCTAAGCAGCCTCTATTAAAGTATGGCGACATTTGTTAAACTTAAGATCGTCCCACTAATCAAATATCCTGCCCCTAATAGAAATCAATAAGCAGGTATTTCAGAGGAAGAGACCTAACTTTCTTTTTCTTTTTTTTTAACTTAAATAATATGGCATAGGAAAAAGCACTACATGGAAAAGACTCTCAATCCTAATTCCCATGGACAATAGATCCATTTTTAGAAGCATTGAATAACCTTTCTTGTATACCTCCACTGACCAGGCTAGAACTCCCGCTCAGTGATCAGAAAGTTTTCCAGCACTTTTGAAAAACCCAAACACCACAATTGCTCAATAAATGTCACTCAGGCCATACAACTTGCTCTCCAAGAACATTTCTTTCTCTTTTTAAATCCACTTTTGCTTTCTAAAAGATACGCTGGCCTACAAAATGTGGCTTCTCAGGCTAAGAGGGTGCCAATACATTCTTTTCCTTGTCTCATGCTTTCTTCATGTGTGAGCCCAAACATGCACAACCTTTTCTTCAAGGGTATCATTCAATTCCATATGCCTTTGTTCAGGTTCAAGATGTGGATATGAGTGACAACGAGAACTCCATAATCTTGGAAGAAGTTGCAGATACTAATTGGCTTTGGCCTTTTTGCTCCACTAAAGAGGTTTAGGGCACTGGAGATTGAAGATCTCTAAAGTTGAAGAGCAACGTATTATTAATAGGATAGACTGCCAGTTTCAAATATTGAAGGTGCATTTAAGATTTCTACTCAAAATGCTTTCCTTGTATAACCTGGTAATATCCCCACTGCATTACATAGATAGCTACATAATGATAGTCTTACCCATCCTAGTACAATATTGTATATTGTAAATTGAGTTCTAGTATGTGGGCATTAACAACAGCCTACAGGGAGTCCAAACAATAATGCACCGATTAAACTATGTAATGGTAAAACTAAGCAATGTTTAGCACATTTTGTTTTCAAAAGCCAGGATAATCTCCTAAAAGTATTTCATTAACATTCAGCATTTATAGATTTTTTTAAAAAGTATTCATAAAACTAAAGGAAACGTACTGGTTGTACGGTTTATATGAAATCAATATATTTATGTATTAATTCTATTCTTCATTAGCCAGCGATATTTCAACAAAAAAGAACTTAGTGACACTGAACAGGATTCAAATCCCACCTTCTCCAATGACTAGAATATTTCCCACCATTTATCCAGAGGACAGACAATACCTTGCAACAGGATTATAGGATTAAATGAGAAAATGTGANTAAGAAAAAAAAATGAAACAGATATGAAGGACCAAAGTTCAAAAAGTAGCAATCATCATTTACCAGGAATACCGCCACTTGTGGCCAGTCCCCACACTATTTATTGTTACTGCCTGCTCCCCATCAACCCCCAGCCCTAATAAGGGTGACTTGATTACATGATACCTGGGCCCATCGGAGCCTCTCTCCTGGGAACTGGCAGCCAGAGAGACTAGCTGAAGACGTTCCAGCTATAGTGATGAGGAAAAGGGAAAAGAGGAAAAATCTGACGTTCTAGCTTTCCGTGAAAGATTGTGAGATGCACTCCCTGTATTCATACCCCCTTGAGTGGATTTCTGGTTTTGCTAACATCATCTGTAAGATAGTCAACTATTAAAAAAAAATAGCATTTCAAACTTTTCAGTTGAAATTTTTCCTTTATGACTCTTGTGATAACATATGTGATACATGAAAAGCACATTTTATTATGAGTTAGTATTGATGAGACCCAAGGAAATTCTCAGAGTGCCCATGGTACATACTTGTACTGGATTCAGAATAACAGAGCTCGGACATTGGTTGCCATCAAAACAATGAGCTCAGAAGAACATAATGAGGTAAAAGTTAAGATTACCAGCTGTCTCGCCACCAACAAAAACATTTTCTAAGCCAGTAGTAAGAGATATTCAAAAACACAGGTGCAAGGAAGATGTCCAGGCTGGAGGAGGAAACACAGAAGATATTTAAAGGCATTTTAAAAAAAATCGTCTACAAAGTCCTACATCAGTCTTTTTCCAACATGCCAGAGCTGAAAGAGGCTGTATATTTATAGCCTTTAAAATAAATATTTACAGCCTTGATTTACAATGAATTATTTCAACAGCTTTTTATTCTCCATGTTTTTTTATTTTACTTCCCTTAAAATCTTTGTCCCGTCATCTACAAAGNAAATTAAGAAGGCAAGAAACATACAGGAAAACTGCATAGTATGTTTGGGGAAACATTCTGCCTTGTCAGCCATCACTCCTGGATACCAATGATGGCTCTGTCATTCACTAGCTGTGTGATGGGGAACCTTTGGGCAAATCACTTGATGTCTCTTAGTCAGAGTTCCATCAGATATAAAATGAGTTTTTTGGAAATCTCTAAGTTCCTTCCAATTCTGAAGTTGTATGAATTTCCAGATGGTTTACGTCAGATTAGAGAACTGTAGGGCATAAATTGTTAAATTATTTTACCCATGTCCCTTTGTTTTTAAATCCCTAAAGATTTCTGTTATGTCAGTTTAAAGCATTATATAAGTTGAAATCTAGTCCTATAAAGTAAAGCACAAAAAATTAATTGATATTACTTAAAACTATGTATCTAAGATTCAGATGTTGTAATCAAACACATTAAATAAAAACCATTACTTCTTGAAAAAATAAAATAGTAATAACACTTTTAATCATAAAGAATCACTGCCTCACAAATAATCTATACAATTTACCTTACAAACAATAGCCTTTTATCATAATTATCTTAAAAGAAAATGAAATATCTTATGAATTCTTTATTATTATTATTTTCCCATGTTTTAAGGAAATTTTTAAAGACAACTGATTAAATTTACTTTCTCACTTGGAGACAGAAATAAGTACAAACTATCTTATTCTAGCTCTTATAGCTAGGTTGAGTAAGGTTAAGCAGAAAGAATTAAGCCATCCAAATTTTCTGAGTGTTGTCAGGATTGAAGCTAGGCTCTTCGAATTAAGTGATCTTGCTGAATTACAAGAACAACAGCAAATTATAAACTGGATTTTTCTCAGGACCCTGGAGAATATCTTTCCCTATACCCATCCATTCTCAAAACATTACATATAAAACATTTATCAAAGATTATACATCAATAATATTAGAGACCAATTTTCTAATCCTTGTAATGAATTTCACTTGTAGGATGCCTCCAGAAACCAACCTAACCCAGCTCTCTCTTACTTTGAAAGCCAAATCATAGTAATTCTGGGACTTTTATAAATGTGATAGTCACCAAGAGACTCCTTGATATTGGGTATTTTTAGCTACTTCTAGACAATAAAAATTGCTAACTCAAGAATCCCTTATGAAGTTTGTTTCAAGCTTATTTCATCAGTTACTCACAAACACTCCTTCAATGCCCTCTATGGAGGCACTATTTTAGGTGCTTGTCCTCGTGTCTTCCATGCTAACATGGAGAGACCAATAATAGATGATCCACATTATAAACAAGTAAATCATATAGTGTATGAGAAGATGATAAGAGCTGTGGGGGAAAAAGAAAAAAATAGAGCAGGGTCAGAGGTATAAGGTAGACAAGGATAGAGAGTTTCAAGTTGGGAGGGGATTGCACCAGGGTTTTGTACTAAGTGACTGGAAGGATGGTATGGCCATCAAATGCTATTAGGAAGAATAAAAAGCAAGTTGCAAGAGGGGAGGACCACGGGCATGAGGGCTGCAGTTTGGATATTAGCTCTGTTTTGGATATGCCAGGACTGAGATGTCTGTTAGAAACAAGCATCTGATGATCTGTTTCATCCTACGTTATATTAAGATAGAACAGGACAGTGGTTTTTGGTCATACTCGTTCAGAGGTGAGGGGAAAATTAGAAACCTCTAAAGAAAAATGAAGATACAGATGTCCTAAAGATCCACTAGGTTTCTAATGAAAAGCATCTATAAATATCTTAGGTTTTGCTNATTGAAATTGAAAAATCATAGATTTGTCAGAGAGCTGAATATGTGTCTCATCAGGTAAATACTTTATTCCAAATGTTATGCTAAAAGAGCAGAATGGGCAGTTCTGTTCAAACTAGAAAGTTCTGAAGAGCAGTATGCCAAATATTGCATGAGAGCTTTGTCTTAATGCAGTTTTGATGCAATAGTCTGTAGTTTGAATCTTTCTGCCCTGCAGCCTCTGCGTGAGCCAATTTCCTTATAGAATTGGTTTGCAGCGCCAAAGGTCTGACAGACATAGGAAAGTGTAAGCAAACAATTCACTTTATTTGAAACGGATTTACTACTGGCAACAGGAACACTGTGTCCCTCCTGGCCTCATTTTATGGCCACACACCTGATGGGCTAGTACCTGACACACTCATTCCTTGTCAGGGCTCACAACCTGCCTGAACCTTCCGCGCAGGCCCTCCGTACAACTTCTGCTCGGCTCCGCCCTCGAGTGCCGTATTTTCTCAGCCAGAAGCAGGGATCACAAACAGCCAGACTTCATTTTCTGATTGCCAACAGAGTAACTTACGTTCATATCTGAATGAAGAAAAGTAAAAAAAAAAATTATACTTTACAAAAATAATTGACATTCTAAACCAGGAAACATTTCATATGGATATTCGGCAGAGTATCCCCTAAAGAAATTAATATATTATGCCTTAAAACCTTATTCTGCACCTAGAGATATGATATCTTAGGGAAACATATTTAAAAATAAAAACTGCAATAACCAAAATAATAATGTGTTTAAAAAATGTATAGCACCTTAAAGTTTAAAAACTATTTTAATATGCCTTAAAGTTATCTTGAAAAACGGTGCTACAAAAAAGACACTCTAGTACTATCCCCATGTTACAGACAATGAAACTAAGATAGTGATTTGTCAATGTCACACAGTAAATGAGTGACAGAACAGAACTAGAACCAAGATCTCCTAATTATAAGGTCAGGACACTGAGAGAAATCCGGGCCTCCTTCAATTAAAATAGAGCCGAAAGCCCTCTTAATTGTGAGTTAGCCTTTCCACAGGCCGGATCAGCCCCAACGTAATTTATATTCTTTCTTCCTATCAGGCCAATGCCTATTGCATTTGTAGGAAAACAAGAAAGACTATGCTAATTTC
>NW_017731408.1:0-13185 GCF_001890085.2 Hipposideros armiger | reverse complement strand
ATCTCAGTCTTTGGACTAGATTTTAAAGTACTAGATTCATAGTTAAGGACCTTATAAAACTACAATAGGTTGGAAAGTATACACACACACACACACACACACATACACACAAAATATGTATATTTATACAAACACACATAATATATATACACACAATATATACATATGCACACAATATATGCATATATACACTATATACAGAGGGTGCCAAAAAATGTATATACATTTTAAGAAATGAAAAAACTGTATTAAAATTGTCATAACCAATATATACCGATAAGAAAAGATGAATACAAGCCACATTTGACTTCTGCGATTACAAGAGGTGCTCAAAGTGGTTATCATCAGCATAATTTTAATACATTTTTTTGCTTTCTTAAAATGTGTATACATTTTTTTGGCACCCTCTTATGTATAGACACACATATATGTCTTAGTATCTCTTCAGTTCCTTAGTATTCTTACCTATATACATTAGTAGAGACTTAGCAAATGTTGCTCATCTATTGATTGTCCCTAAGTGTGTCTGAAATTTAATTTAACTATTTAGACAACATTTGGGATAATTTATTGCAACGTCACTTTTATCCATAGGAAAATGACCAAAATGTTGAAGGTGTTGGAAGACATTAATTTTAAAGTATTTTAAAAATTATTTCTAAGTCTGATCTTCAATAACTATAAATGGGTTTTTAAAAGATAAAAATGTAATTAGAAAAGAAAATTCCATTTGCTTTATATTTATAGCAGAACTGAATCAGATTACTTGGATTTCTGGTCAAGATTTCTGCCTGATTAACATTTTATGATTCATTTAAAATGTCATGTAAATTGTAGAGCGTCGCTGAGCCAAGCCAGCTTTGATCTGTTAGCATTTTATTACATCTGACAAACTATAATTTGGTTTGTTTTCATTTCTGTAGTGTTTAACTAAAGTAAAAAACAAATTACATGCAAACTATGATTAAAAACTTGCTCTGAAAAGAGTTACCATCATTTTGCTTTAAGCTTGTTTATTGGAGTATAATCCCATTCTCTAGCTTTTAAGGAAAAGAGGCAACTATCTCAGTTAATTACTGTTTCATTGCTAGTACGCGAGAGCAAGCACAGTTAAGTGTTCAATGTTCCAAAGTAATTGGCAAGGACCTAGAAGAACCAGGACATATAAATTTGCACTAACAACTTAAGTTAATTGGCAAAATGGAAATAAATACAAGAATTTAGTGATTATGCAACACTGAAGTAAAGAGAACAGCTGACAGTGAGCACAATCCAAGAGCACAGGTCCAACTAAACCTGTAATGGTTACAAGACACTTTAATTGGGATTTCGAATGAAACATTGTGCTCAGATAGCCTCTGGTTACTCACTGTGCATGTGTACCTGATAGGGAAATATTTTTGTCAACAAAGGGTCACAATAAGTAACAACTCTTTATGTCTTCACTTTGTCTAAAATATACACTATGAAATCAGAGGACTTGATCAACACAGAAAAATGCCTCAAAGCATTATTTGTCATACAGATTGCAAAAGCTGTCACCATTGCTTTGAAAAAGCCCCCAAATGCATCATATTACTTGAGTAATATGCATTAGAGGTGATGTTTCTCCCTAGGTGAGAACCAAAAGTGCAATATGCACCAGAAGGTGGAACACCATCGGTCACTGGCACTCCTCCAAACAGTATCACAGAGTGTTATGATTGTGTCGTAGCTTGGCTGCCTGACGTCATTATTAAACAGAGCTTATTCTCTCCAGAACAGTTTGGTGGTGGTGATGGTGGTGTGTGGCGAGCCCTTCCTTACAAACTTCCAGCCTGCAAATCATTTTGAAAAAGTGGCTGGTTGAGAGCCTTGAGGTGGAGTCCAGTCATAAACTGAAACGGATGCTATTCAGTGAGGGCAGGACCGTGCAGTGAGGTAATAGCTGTTTACAGGGTAAACCACATCGGGACGGCGGGTGCCACCTGCACATTGGAAGGCAGCTCAATATACATGAGGCCAACAGGAACAAAGGATCCACACACACTGCCAATATCTTAACTTTGTGTTTTCCTTATTTCAACACGCATCAATAGCATAATGTATCCCTAACTTCAATCCCACTCCCCCAACCCTTTGCCATCTCTTCTGCTGCTGCTAACCTGCCCGTACCACAGACAATGGTGGCTGTTAGGTTTGCAGGACCTGGTCCCCATTCGGCCTTTCCAGGCTTATCTTGCATCTGTTACCCACCCCTCCTCCACATTTCCTGAGTCCCCATTGCAACAAGCTGCTCCTCCACACTTGATGACTGTTTCTCTCTTCCAAGGGTGCCACTGACTGGCAAATATCTCTCATCCTTGGCACAGCTCAATTGCCACCTCCTCTGTGAAGTCCCCCCAGGTCCTCCCCATAAGGAGCAGTTTGGAGTCTGGAGAGATGGGCCACGTACTAGGGATGGAACTCCTGTTCCCGGGCTGGGTCCTGTTTTCTCATTTGTAAAAGGAGAATATTAACTTGTGTCTATCATTGTCAGCTGCCTCTCAGGGTTATTACTAAAATTAAATCTTTAACACAGTTCCTGGCACAAAGTAAGTACCCATGAACTGCTGCTATAATTATTATCACCTGTTCTCCCAGAACTTTGTCATAATTCTAGAATAGTGTTTATCATATCACATAACAATTATTCCCTTGTCAATCTCCTCAGCTAGATGAGTCCACTCAGCTCTGTGTCTTCACTGACCAGGAGGGCTCTGGTGCATCGTATGTGATCAACGCATGTCAGCTTAATATATGAACAGGAAAGCAAGCAATCATCCAATGGCCGCACATAATGCTCATAATTGCGTTTTAGAATAGTCTCCTTTAAAGATTTCAGATATGACTGTTTCTAATCCACAGTTAAATAAATGAAAGGCAAATAGAAGAGTCTAGTTCCATAGCACAGTGGTTTGGAAATTGCTGGAACCAGTTACTCCTAAAGTAGAGATGAAAGCAGGTCTGAAAATAAGAAGGTACAGTAGGAAGGTATGAGAGAGTCTGTCTTGGGGAAACTGGGTCCCCCTGAATGTTGAGCCCCTCAGCCAGGGCATGTGGTACAATGTCCATGGAAGAGGTCATGGTCAAAAATTACAGACCGAAGGAAACAAACCCTCACAGCACAGGATGTGCTACTGCAACAGACAGCATAATTTATAACCTGAGAATTACTGGTAAGAAGCAACCTAAACTTCTTTTAAATGTTAAAATAAACAAAAGAAATGACATAATTTATAAAGCAAAGACAAGCAGATTTTAAAAGCAACTAAACAAAAATACTGAAAACAAAAAACAAAAAACCCAAACATAATCAGCGCAATACATTCTTGGATGGATGAAAGAACATTCTGGACACAGGGAAGGAAAGTGTTAGTGCACGGGGGCACAGATGGGAGAAAAAGAATGGCCTGTATCTGAAATCCTGGGCTTAAAGGACATGGCACAGATTCAATACTTAGGAAGGCACTTGGATACATAAAGAGACTGAAAGTAAATTAACCATACAATAAATTCAGTCAGATTGACTCTTTTCTAACACCATATAATGCTATATATTCAATAGCTACCAAGTTATTTATTGTATCTTGGACAGAACTATGTGAATTGATTCTAGTGACTAATATTTCTATTAAATAGTTATTCATATTTTGCCTAATATTAAAAATAATGAACTTCCACAGTGTTATATAATGATTATAAAACTATTTCAGGATCTAAGGAGGATACATAGTTGAGTCATGTTCTCCCCCCCTCCCCCTCCCCCCCNTCCTCGAACTGAACTTCTTCTTCAAATATGCACAAGTCTGTTTTCATCCAAAAGAAAGAATGTCCTTTATGGGCAATGAAAATTAGCTGTAGACCCTCCACATCTTGTCAAGTTGAAGATCTGTTATGGAATGCACATACATTTAATTGGGAAGGTCTCCTTTTTACCCCATTACGTAGAAAATTCCCAAAAGAACACTTGTAAAAATTAAGTACTATTCTTTTAAGAACCATTATTTTAATCAATCAGATAGCACGTTTATCACTTTCTTTTTGTTAACAGAAGAAAAATGCCTAATAGAGTTGTTCTTACCAGAAGATCTTAATATAGAAGTTTTGGAGTTAATGACACTTTTTTACACTCTCTGGATTGCATTTTTGCCTGAAGCTATTTTTAGAAAAGTATAGTATTCTGGAGTCTGTCAGGTATTTAAATAATCTTTCATCAGATGTCATTTTAAAAGTCATTATTTTGTATACATTATCTCATCTGATCCTTAACAAAGAAAAAAATAATCTTTGAAGTAGGATATTTTAATCTTCATATTTGCAGATGAGCAAACTGGAATTTCACAAAGCTAAAGTAACTTAGACACTCTCAGAAGTGAGTAAATTATCAGGGTCTATATCAGAATCCCTTGGTGGGGGAAGGGACATTTAAAATTCAGATTCCTAGGCACTGCCCTCAACACTTCTGTACCTCAATCTCTGGGAGCAGAGCCCAAGAACCACTGAGATATTCTAGTCATTTTCAAAAGGTTTTCTGAGTCCTCGGTTTCTGCAGGGGTGGTTCAGAGACCGCTGTAGGTGTGAAGAGAAAGCTTAGTATCCCAGCTTAGCTTTAACTCTTGTATGTATTAAGTTTCTCTTTACAATTTCATTGGAAGGAAAAGTAGAGTGTTTAAAAAAAAAAGAAAAGAAAAAAAGCATCTGCATTTTTCAGGTGAAGAACCCAGTCCCAGAAAGGCCCAAGGCCAAACAGCTCATCAGGACAAATGCAGGTTCTGACACTGATGCCACCCAGTTCCAGGATGATTTTCCATTACACCACCGTGCATCGTCCTGCTACAGGTATGCACTCAGGCCTTTGCCATTGCAGAAAATTTACAAATACCAGATGCATTTAAATAAATACAAAACTCGCACTTCAATGGAGCTTTTCAAACTACAGCGTTATGGTTTTCACATGAACCACTTGTTTAAGCAGGTCGGCTGCAGGAACTGAAAAGCAGGTAGACTAGGGCTTGACTGTTTGGGTCCATAACCCCCACTGCTCCACTGATAGGATCCCTTGCTCCAGAAGTAGTTTAGCCTCTTGTATCTCTCTTCTTGTCCTGTATTCCGGCATTTCTGGGCCTGTGAAAGCACAGAGTGCCAGGGGCAGGACCTTTTTTTTNATAAGAAAAGCTGGCGAGGATGTGGAGAAACAGGAACTCCGATTCACTTCTGGTGGGAATGCAGTGTGGTGCAGCCTCTGTGGGAGACCGTGGGCAGTCTTACAGAACTAAAAATCATCCACCACGTGCATATCAGCCAGCACCCTTATCATCCAGCAATCGCATTCCTTGGTATTTACCGAAATGAGTTGAAAATGTACGTCCACACGAAAGCCTGCACACAAATGTTTAGAGCCGCTTTCTCCGTAAAGTGCCAAACTTGAAAACAACCAAGATGCCCTTCAGTAAGTGAATGGATAAACAAACTGTGGTACAACCATACAATGAGTACTACTTAGCAATAGAAAGAAATGAGCTATCAAGCCACCAAAATAAATGGAGGAAATTTAAATTCATATTTCTAAGTGAAAGAAGCCTATTTGAAAATGCTGCACTATGACAACTATATGTCATTCTGAAAAGGCTGTTTATGGAGACAGTAAAAGATCAAGCGTTGCCCGGAGGAGGGAGGTGAGGATAAATAGGAACACAGGGGATTTTTGAAGGAGTAAAAATTTTTTATGATATAATGGCAGATAGGTGTCATTATATATTTGTTATAGAACATAGAATATACAATACAAAGAGTGAACCTTAATGTAAACTGTGGACTTTAGTTGGCAATAATGTATCACTATTTGTTCATCAGTCTTATCAAATGTACCACAGTAATGCAACATAGTAATAATAGAGGGAACTGTATGTGAGAGTGGGGAGGGAATATTTAAGAACTCGGCATATTTTCTGCTTAATTTTTCTATAAACCTAAAACTGCTCTAAAAAATAAGTCCACTAATATTAACAAATATGAGACAAGCAGAAATGGTCCTATCCTATCATACTTTGTCCAAATACAATCTTAAACTGATAGCAATCTTACAATCTGTATCAGTCTTAGTCCAAACCAGTAAACAGAAGCCACTCTAAGTATTTAAACCAGAGGGCATTTAATACCAATAATTGGGTACATAGGTGAAGTGGGAGATGAGAAATCAATGGTGGTGCAGACAGAGGCCAACTCAGTGTTTTACTATAACAGGAAGTAACTCTGCCCCCCAAGATGAAAAGACAAAGAGAGGAAGACATCTTATGTCAGCCAGGGGTGGGAGCACCAAGAAAGCGGGAACCACAGTGGCCTGTGGGAGGCGGAGCTGCAGAGAAGGCACGGATACCAACATAAATGGTACCTGTGGACGCGAAAGAGGAAGGCAAAGCCATGCTTCTCCCTTCTGCCCACCCTCCATTCTCTCGTGGGTGCCTTTTATTAGCCAACAAAGCTTTCGTGGGAGAATGAGCAATTCCACAGTGTGATCAGCTGCCCCTGTGATACAGACCAGAGCATGAGAAAGGGGAGGCATGGACCTGGAGCCNGGAGGGAATAATCCATTTTAACCAGTGTCATGGTACAGACAGGCTTCTTAGACTCTAAACAGGTTCCACTAGCCTTGATACCAAAAAACACTCCTGAAAACTCACTTGGTTTTGCTGATATTACAGTAGTCTGATTTAGTGTGTATCCCTCAGATTGTCACAAAGCCCACTGATTCTCTGCTGATTCCCTTATCTCTCGCATCTTTAAGACCCTCTCCAAGTCCTGAATCAATATCCTATCTTTACCATATTCCCTTCTAATGAGTCACCTGCCACATCTGTGCTTGTGGCCCCCTCATCTCCACCTTCAGAGCTGAGCGGGCCTCCAAACTGCAAGGGCAGAACCCGCAAAGCCAGCTACAATAAGGTGACATGCTCCCGATGACCTAGTGCTGGGTTCAAAAGAACACTTCTGAGCTCATCTCAGGCCTCCTACTAAGGTCTGTTCCTCAGGTCAGCTCTCTGCACTTGGGGAAACACTTCCTGAAGCTCTGCTTTTACTAGTTTTTTCTCCCACTTGAAGGTCTCCCTATCGCATTCTGCCTCAAATACAGCTTCTCTGTAGGGGTCCCTTCTGTGTACTCAGCCACATATTAACCACTTCTCCCCATAGCTACTGTCCTCAAGTCATCTCCTTGCTGACGAGTTTGGTAGCCTATTTATTTCAAAGCAATAATGCATAAGAAAAACTGCCTACCACTTTGCCAGGCATACAAAGAGTATTCGGTAACACTTTGCATATTGGCTCCAGCTTGATTCTTCAGAAACCACGAGGGGCAGTTTTTTGGGTGTGTAATCAAGCACGTGGGTGGGCCTGCTTTTGCCGTTTCCACTGATGACTCCGTATATCCACTGCTTCCTTCCCAGAGGGGCCCCCAGAGGTGGAGCCTTCTTTGCCTTCCCTGTTATAGGGAAGACTTCTGACTTGCCTCTCCATGGTCCCAAGAATCTGTGTCTCACAGGATAAAACCCAAAGAGCCAGCGGGGAAAACGGCCGTAGCTAAATTTTAGGTCAGGATGTGGGATATTTATAGAGCAGTATAACTGACTCCAAACCTGTGAGAAGAACAAGCAATATTCTAAACAGCGACTTGCTTCTTTCTGTAGAACAGAGAGAGTAGTTTTTTTATTGCTCAGTTAAATCTGGGCCTTTGGGTTGGAAGGGCAGTGAGATTTATGCTTCCCTAAGAATTATGCCTTCTCAAACTACAAATATAAAGACCTAACTGGCATTCGGAGAGGGAGAGCGTATGCTTTCACTGATTCAACAAATATTGAGAGTATGCTATGGCCACAGCCCTGTG
Source organism: Hipposideros armiger (assembly GCF_001890085.2). NCBI lineage: Eukaryota > Metazoa > Chordata > Mammalia > Chiroptera > Hipposideridae > Hipposideros > Hipposideros armiger. The sequence goes on along the minus strand of NW_017731408.1, from coordinate 5,285 downwards.
CTAGATCCTTTATGGAGANCTGAGAGCAGCTACAGGAGAAGTATAAACTTCAGGACCACAGAAGGAGCCAGAATGCCAACATGGCAAAGATAGTAACACAAAGATCCCACCTCAAAAGTAACAATGAAGGAGAGTCTGATTCCAGTTCTTCCTCCACATACCAGAAACAACTTGAACGTGTATCTGACATTAGAGAGAACATAGACAGTTCATATTATCTAACATCAGTTGTAAAAGCAATTACTGGAAAGTGCTCTCCAAAATTTAATATGATGAAATAGTAACAAGAACAAGAACTCTTTGCATGCAGGTAGTGTGATTACAATTAGGATTTCATTTTATCATCTCTACTTCCCTGTGGGTAGGTGAGGCTTGTTAATTGTCATCATTTTACAGGGAAAGTATCTGAGAAACCCAGTGGTTAAAAGACTTGCCTCAAGTTGCCTAATGAATAGACCTAATAGCTTTTTCTCATTTCACCATTAATGGGGTTGTTTTGAAACTGGCCTTGCTCTTGGGGAAGACAGGATGCAGAGCAGGAGAACACACCTTTGGAACAGAGTTCCCAGCTGGAGTCAAGAGTGTCCCATTCCCTCTGCCCAGAACTGTACCCACCATCTTCCTGCCAGCGTTCATCATCTCCCTGGCTGCTCACCCTTGACCCTTTCTTCTCCTTCACTTCCAATCCAGCCTAAAACCTTGACAAATCTACCTCCTCAATGCTTCTCGATATTTCTTCCCACCCCGCCACCACTACCACCACCATAGCTAGACCTCCATTGTGTCTTGCCTGGGTTGCAGGCATCCCAGCCTGTAGACTTGCCCATGCCAACCTACCCCTTGCCCTGAAGTGACAGTAAATCTTCTAAATCCACACCTGATCAGGATCACACCCTGCTGTGTCCCCTTCAGCTGTTTTCCTGTGACCTCTGTATAATATGTAGTCCAACTTCTGAAAGGGTTTATAAAGGTCTTTTCGACCTGGCCCCTGTTTATCTATCCAGTCTCATCTTTCATTACTTACCCTCTTACTCTGTTCCAATATGAAAAATTATTTTAGTTCCTCCACCCCATCATGCTCTTTCATTTTTCTGAGCCATGTCCATGCTGTTCCTGTAACCAGGAACACTCTCCCTGTCCTCCCCGCATTGTACTAGCAACTCCTGTTCACACTCAGATCTCTTAGCTGTCATTTTCTGCAGGAAACCTTGTAATGTTGTATTTGCTCGAACTTGCCTATATTCCCTACTTGACGGCATATTCTATGAAGGCAGAGTATGTCTGACTTATTCACCACTGAAGCCCTAGTGCCCATGAAATGTTTTTCTTTATATAGTTTTTAAACTTTTATTGCAATATAAAGTAGTCACAAATCATGTCTGAATCATAAGGAAAAAGCTCAATAAATTTTCACAAATCGAAAACACTCCGTGTCCAGCACCCAGTGTAAGAAATAGAATATCTCTTGCACCCAGGAAGTACTCCGTTGTGCTCCTCGTCAGAATGTCGCCCTGGGTAATTAGAATCCTGGTTTACAACAGCGTAGATTCATTTTATATTTGCTTTTACTTTACATAAGCATACAGTACATTTGCTTTTAGGCCTGGATTCTTTTGTTCAACATTATGTTAGTGAGATTCATCTATATTGCATGTGGTTATAGATCATAGATTCTCATTGCAGTAATACCCACTAAATATTGATTAAATGAATACAATGAATGAAACAATGATCTCCAAAATCCAAAAGAGGGAATAAATCTCCACATGTCATGAAATGAAGGAAATGGACTAACTCCAGTCTTCAGGCTGAGTCCCCTAAGGTTACCGGAGATACAAGATACAGTCCGATAATGTGTCCCATGACCCTCCCCCCATGTGGCAATAGTAAATGGAAACACCAGCAGCAAGAGATCGATCCCTCCTTTTCTGTTGTTTTATTTTTAAGGTGTGTCACCTCCACAGTCAGAATCGCAGAGCCAAGTACAAAGGCTATCATTTGAATTATAAGACTGTGACTACAGCACAACCTTCCTGGACATTACTTGCAAGCGATACGGACGTTAAATGCTGAGTGACTTCCTGCTTTCTGTGCTTTACAGTACCCCTTCTCATGTGCCAAATGGTCTGTGAATCCCATCTCTCAGGAATTAGGGATTACAAGGCAAGGAAAGGAAACAGCAAACTGGAAAGTGCTAGAAAGAGGGCGGGGTGCAGGGAGAGCCGAGGATGACTGAGAGCATGAGGTGGGGATCCAAGAAGGATTGCCATGGCCCTCAACTCTGGCTTCAGATGAAAATCATTTGGTGAAAGTACTGACAGCTGGGCTCCCTCCTAGACCAATGATTTCAGGATCGGGGGATGGGGCTCTTGCGTCAGCGTTTTTTCAAACCTTCCCAGGTGTTCCATGCAACCAGGTCTGAAAACCACTGGTTTAAAACCGGGACCAGAGTGAGACGATAAGTGGACACACCTGCGGCTGTTCTCAAACTTTATTATGGGTGAAAGTCACCTGGGGAGCTTGTTTAAGTTGTGGATTCTCTCAAGCCCACCCGCCCCACCCGCAGAAGGTCAGATTCAGCTGGTCTGGATGAGCCCTAGGAATCTAGAAGTGTAACAAGCTCCCCAGTGATCCTGAGGCGGGAGAAAAGCCTGGGCGGGAGACGGCGGATGAGGACACAGAAGAAGCAGAGAGGTGGAGCTGTGATGCTGGGGGTGACTCCGCGTCTTGGTGCGGAGTGAGGCACTAGGACTCAGCCCTGAAGGAGGTAACAGATTTCATTTCCTAAAATGAAGTTTGGTGTAGGATAACAGAAAAGAGGAGTGCTTATTAAAATTTCATTTGCTCTTAAATTTAAATCTTTCTGAAAGTATTTGAATATTACGGTGACCTCTTCACCTTGCTTTACTTTTTATCCAGCAGCAAACCCACCAGGCTAGTGTGAAGAGGACACACCATTTGAATAGGTTCCATAATGCGTTTTTCGAAAAGGGAAAGCTATAACTGGGAGTGTGCTTGGATACGATGATAATCTGATACTTGATAAGCGTCCTTTAAAATTAACACCAGGCAGCTTTTTAGAAAGCCAATACAAAGACTCGATTCAAATGACCAAATGAGGGGGAGGCATTAAATGGCCTCTGAAGTTCCCTTCATTATAAGAGATGAAGGATTGCGTTTTAGAATATCAGTCTTTTTTTTTCCTTCCTGAACACCTGCTAAATGATCTTTGGTATTTAGTCATCTGCCTCCACATTCCAAGAGAGTGCAATGTGAAAAATACTGCACTGAAAGCAACTATTGCACAAGATGTTATTCAACAAAATTTAAGTGCAGGGTACGCCTGGAGCATGCTCAGAGAGCCCCAGCAATCTAAATCAGCACGTGGATGAGCCAGGCTGCCAAAAGCTGTGTGACCTTTCACACACTCCTTGGCCTTTCTGGCCCATAGAGCCCCTGCCTGTAAAATAAAGCTGCTGATAATAACTACCATTTACTGAGCTCCTGCGTACTAGGACTTCCGTGCATGCCTTTACATACAATAACTCTATGATATATCATTATCCCATTGTGTAGCTGAGGAAATCGAGACTCCAAGAGGTTAGGTAACTCGCCCAAGGCCAAGTTTCTGAATGGCAGAACAAAAAACCAGTTTCATCGTCCTTGACATTTTGGGGGCTTAGAGCCCATGTCTCACTCACCTTTGTGTTCCTTGGGTCTCACCCACGAAGCACACTGCCTGGTACATAGCAAGAGTTCAGTGAATATTTACTAAGCCAGTGTGTCAACCTAGCTCTAAAACCATGTTCTTGTTCCCTCCAATTATTCGGTTATATATGCATCAAAGCGGGCACTGGTATTAATATCCCCAAATAAATTTTATAACCCAAGGTTAGAAACATTTGAAGCATTCAGCGTTCTGTTTCAGGGTTGTTGAGAGAAGGGCCAGTGAAGCTGTTGAGTGTTAGTTTGCTGTGACAAACAGGGAATATAGGCTAAGGGAAGAGTCCAGAGGGACTCCCCGCCTTCTTAGGTTTGTGAGTCTAAGGCCAGTTACCTAATCTTAACGGCCTCACCTGTGAATGGCAATGTGAATCCAGCGATCCTTGCAGTTCATTCAAACTCAAGCTTCTATTGTACACACTCCTTTTTTCTTTTAATAAAAAGGCCATTCACAACCCTGATTTTAAATATCCTCCAACATTCACGTACCTGGGGTAAAATCCAACTGTCAAATTTGACAGGAGTGTCTATACCTGGAGTTGACTCCTGAGACCGTTTGCAGATATTATTTATCTGAGGATCTGCAGTCCTGGTCGACTCTGTTTACCTTTAGTCTGTATATAGTCTCTTTTTCAGATGACAGAGAGGGGCAAATAAAATATATTCAGAGTGTGGAAAATACTTCCATTTCACTCAACACTCCTTGAGTTTTCTTTTACCAAGATCAGCCCACAATGAATTTAGAAAACTGTAGAAAACTCCATGCAAATAAAACATTGCAAGATAGTGTACAGAGCATGTTCAGGAAATGGAACGGGCCAGTGAATCAAAAATTATTCTAGATTTAGAATGTTACACTTAGCAATTGTGGTCATGGGGCAGCTACGCAATAATCCTTATATCTGTCCGATAAATAGAAATGGGAGTCTGGAGATGTCTTCAGACCACCTGGGAGAGGGAACAGCAAACTCAGCTTACGTCAGAGGTAACTCCTTTGCGATCTGATTTCGTGAGGTAGCAGTCACTTTTCTATCAGCCATTCCAATGGCCTGTTCCGCTTCTCTCGCTCTTTCAGTAAATCTGCATTGTACACCTACTATGTGAATAAAGTGGAAAAGATCGAAGAAGCAATAGAAAAAAGGACTTAACTTCTTTGAAGGGGAAGGGAGAGGCACATATACAAAAACTTCAAGTACTATGAAATAATACTGGTGCTAAAATCTCACACTGGAAACAAAGAGACTTGGGTTTTAATCCGGGCTGTAATAGCTGTGTGAATTTGGACAACCTGTGTAACCTCTCTGAGTTTAGCGTACTCATTTGCAATAAATAGATGATATTTATGATATCCACTCCATAAACCTGCCATAGTGACTTAAGTAGAGAAGATGTCTAAAGAAAGTCATGGTGCCTATTATATAGTTGATACTCAAAAAAAAAATGGTAGCTGTACGGGGTGAGCAGAGGGGAGGGAATAATCCATTTTAACCAGTGTCATGGTACAGACAGGCTTCTTAGACTCTAAACAGGTTCCACTAGCCTTGATACCAAAAAACACTCCT
>NW_017736840.1:0-1287 GCF_001890085.2 Hipposideros armiger | reverse complement strand
AGAACTATACCCAGCTAACAATTGATTCTGGCTGTTGCAGGGAGCTCAGAAATGCCTCTGCATGGCCTCTGCATGGTTTCTTGAGACTCTTACAGCATGGCAGGTGGATTCCAAGTGGGAGTATCCAAGACTGAGTGTGTTCCAAGGGGCCCAGGCGTAGCTATAAGACTTAAGACCCAGCTTTGGAAATAACACAGAATCACTTCGTGTACATACTATTGGACAAAATTCTGAGCCAGCCCAGATTCAAGTGGAGGGGATTAAATAGGGCCATGAATTTCGAGATTTTTTTTTGTTTTTCATTTTGTTTGTTTGTTTGTAAACTAAATCTGTCGGCCCTTTGGTCCCCAGTGATCCACATCCTTTCTATATGTAAAATCTTATCCCACCCAAGACCTGAGTCTCATCCTACCACCACATTGGCTTAAAATGGAAGTTGAGGAGTTTGTCATTTAAATTAGGTCAACGACGTTCTGTTTGATTTTAAGGCCTATGAACTAATGACACAAATTATCTGTCTCCCACACTAATAACTTATGTTTTGTATCTTATGTATGTGTGTACACACACACACATACACACACACACATAATATAAACATCTAACATAAAATGGTGACAAGTATGAGATGCTCACAATCAACACTTGCATTCAAAAAGGGGGTGGGAGACAGAAGTATTTATCACTGCTTCACAATAATTCTGAAATCTAAACAAGCACACATCATCAATTTCTTGATTAGGGACCAGTCATGTTCTCTGGGAGCGATTCTCCATTTCACTTTATTATAAATGGCCTATGTCTGCCACTGAGGAACTTTCTCAGCCTGCTTTTGCCTGTAAAAGGTTAGAGACTTAATGGCTCTTTTCATTTTGAACTGTCTGTCCTTTGAACACCAGCCCAAGCTGGTGGTGCTTCTGCCAATACGATTTTCTTAAAACTTTGTGAGATTTTTATGAATCTTATTAGGGTTCAGTCTGGGGGCCAGAGGGGGGTCTCACTCATAAATCTCTTTGAAATAGTGTATTTATACCTTTGGTTGAGAAACATCATAATAAGGGATGATGACCTTATGATTCTTTTAAAGCAGCGGTTCTCAACCTTTCACAGGGGTCGCCTAAGACCAGCGGAAAACACATATTTTTGATGGTCTTAGGAACCGAGACACCACTCCTCTATCCATCTCCAGGCCCACTTGCAGATACGCCCATATATGAGTACCCAGCAACCCCTGTGAAAAGGTCGTTTGACCCCCCAAAGGGGTCGCGAACCACAGGTTGAGAACCG
>NW_017736839.1:0-1287 GCF_001890085.2 Hipposideros armiger | reverse complement strand
GTTTCTATTAACATATTAAACATTTGACTGGATTAATTTTTTTAGTGACAGCCTTTAAACATCACTCAGAATTCACCTTGAGAAAGGCTGGTAAATACATTTGAATAAAGATAGAATCACATATGTAGGGAATTTCTTTTTTCCTTTTTTTTCCTGTTCAAAATAGAGGCCAGATACACAGACAGGGTGTCTTTGTCTGCTCTGTTGTGCAGTGTTTATTTTCTCTGTTTGTTTTCTCTTAAAGAAAGAATAACATAGATGCACTTGTAAAAGCATGACAATACTGTGGGATTAATCATTTTGTCAATGTATTTGAAAGTTGACTTGAAAATAATTTTAGAACTTTGAAACCTGTTGCAAACATCCTGATGGTAATACCGATAATCTGTTAGTATAAGGTATCAAGTTTGAATGCAAAAGAAACAAAGCATGGAATGTCCAGTTTAAAAAGTCTGAATATTCTTAAAGTTATACTGTGTGAAAGTATAGAGTCGTATGCATGCTTATATGTTGATGGAGTCATCCTAATTTGTTTTGAAGCTTGGTCTGTTGACATGATACACAGTATTTTCTGAGGGTAATTAAAATATGTCAGGGCAGTAGATTTTTTTCAATTTTTTACTGTCTTATTAGCAAGGGAATTTTTAAGGCCATCTCAAATCATATTCTTTCTAGAATGTGATCTTCATAAACTAGCCTTCACAGATCATGATCCTTTTTCTAATTTGATTTGCTTCATGCCAAAATTGTGCTTGAGAAGTTACTTCAAGTCTTGATACCGTTGCACTGTTGTAGTACTGAGATTTTTTTTTTTAATTTTCAAGTTTCTAAGTTACAAGGTGGGATATTCTATTTTTTATCGATTACCATTTCTGATATTTTTGTATTTAATACAGTTTAAAAGTACAGTAAGTAGAAGTTCCTTAAAGGAACTATACCCTTATATAACCTTTAACCCTTTGCTGATAGAAGTGTCCTTAAGAGACATTTTATCAATCTTGAAAATAAGTGATGTTTACCCAGTCCTTTTAGGACTCATCAAACACACTAAGTGGTGGTAGGTCAGTGTGGCAAAAAATTGGTGGCTTAGTTCTACACTGTGGGCTACAGGCTGTGACAGGAGACTGGGTCATGGAAGCACTTGGGCGCCCTCAGGGAAAGCTGACTGAATGCTTTGGTGACAATGACAATGCACTTTTCCATGCAGGCACGGAGTCCCTCTACCCTTTCATAGGTGGTCCTCAGCTTAACTCCTATTTCCTTAGTTTGTAAAATACCATTGTTAGA
>NW_017736838.1:0-1287 GCF_001890085.2 Hipposideros armiger | reverse complement strand
GTTCTGGGTGGACCTCTGACACCAGCTGGCCCCACTGGTTCTTTCCTGGGACTGACAGACAGGTTTAGGAGACGAGCTCTCTTTCCTGTGGCTGCCGCTTGCTCCCTCTGTGGCCGTGCCTACCGGGGGTGGTACCCCCCACACGCTGTGGGCACCATCTTCAGTGGGAGAGAAAGAGGCCAACATAGAGAGGAAGGTGGCGCCGAGAGAAGGAGAGAAAGAGTCCTGGCGGCACAGTCTGGGTGCCTGGACCCCCTCACCGTGGCCCCCCACTACAAGCCAGTGTTTTGTGTGTGTTTCCGCCAGTTTGTGTTGGGTTTTGTGCCTGCTGACCACAGAGCGGTGACCCCGCCGCCTTCCCCGCTGCCTGCCTTTCCGACAGGCCCGCTGGCTGCCCGCTCACTGTCCATGTTCCTTATGCGAGCGTGCGTTCCAGGACAGCTCACCGTCCCTCCTGCGGTATCCGGTACATAAAGCGGACAGTCAGAAAATAATTGTTGAGGAGAGGGAGAGAGAAAAGGAGAAAGGGACGAAGGGTGGCCGGGAGGGAAACCTAATCGATATCGCCAGAGGGAAAACCTGGAGCTGACAGCAAGGAGAACCCAGGTTCTGCCCGGCTTTGCCCCTGGCTCGCTGGGCGTCACGACCCTACCCCGATCTGTTCTTCAGTCTCCCTCCCACCCGTACAATGAGGGTGCATGTGATTTTTAAGAAGTGGGAATGAACTGATCAGGTGAGTTTTCTGCCACTGCAGGAGCTCAGAGAGAGACTGGATGGCTGCCCAGTGGGAACAGTGCCGCTGAGATCAGGCAGTGAATGTTTCTATATGAAACTTTTGGAAATTTCTGGCTTCTAAGAGATTAATATTCACAAATCTGTGGCGACTGCTATTTTTCCAGGCTTGAAGTCCCAAGACAGCATCTGTTGAAGGAAGAAAGGAAGGGAGGCAAGAAGGAAGGGAGGAACCTGTCTTAGGTTTTGGGGCCCAGGAAACACGTGTCTGTAATTCACTGAGCTCGCCACTAGATGTCACCCTCATTCACTTCCACAGCCGAGCATGGGGTTTCCTGTCTTCAGGTCCAGGGTGGGGGGCTGGACCAGAAATGGGGGCGCCCATTCTGGGTGAGGAAGGGCTCACAGGTGAGGACAGTCAGGGAACAGGACGTTAGTGCTTCACTGATGTTCCCCTTCGCTGACCCTGTTTATTTCCCAAAATGAGATTTGTGCTATCAGGCTCTTCACCTGACTTCATAAACGTTGGGGGCAGACAAGATAAACTGCAGAAAC
>NW_017736836.1:0-1287 GCF_001890085.2 Hipposideros armiger | reverse complement strand
CACCTCCTTACACCATATACAAGAACAAATTCAAAATGGATTAAAGACTTAAATGTAAGACCTGAAACCATAAAACTCCTAGAAGAAAATATAGGGAGTAAACTTGTAGACGTTACCCTAAGCAATATTTTTACTGATATATCCCTATGGGCAAGGGAAGTAAAAGAAAAATGAATATATGGGATTACATCAAAAACTTAAAAGTTTTTTCACAGCAAAGGAAACCATCAATAAAACAAAAAGAAAGCCTACTGAATGGGAGAAGATATTTGTCAACAATATATCTGATAAGGGGTTAATATCCAAAATTTATAAAACACTCACTTATTCAACTCAACACAAAAAAAACAACCCAATTAAAAAATGGACAGAGGCTATGAAGAGACATTTCTCTAGAGTACATACAGATGGCCAACAGGCATATGAAAAAATGTTCAACCTCACTAATCATTAGAGAAATGCAAATAAAAACCCCAATGAGATACCACCTCACTCTAGCCAGAATGGCTATCATCAATAAATCAACAAACAACAAGTACTAGCGAGGTTGTGGAGAAAAGGGAACCCTGGTGAACTGTTGGTGGGACTGCAGATTGGTGCAGCCATTATGGAAATCAGTATGGAGGTATCGCAAAAAGCTGGAAATGGAACTACCTTATGACCCAGCAATTCCACTCCTGTGAATCCCAATGAAATCCAAAACACTAATTTGAAAAAATATATGCACCCCTATGTTCATTGCAGCGCTATTTACAATAGCCAATACTTGAAAACAATCGAAATGCCCATCGGTAGACGACTGGCTTTAAAAACTGTGGTACATTTACACAATGGAGTATTACTCAGCTATAAAGAAGAATGAAATCTTACCATTTGCAGCAATATGGATGGACCTAGAGAACATTATGCTAAGTGAAATAAGTCAGTCAGAGAAAGACATACCATATGATCTCACTTATATGTGGAATCTAAAGAACTGAATAAATGAGAAATGTAAACAGAAATAGCCTCAGAGACACAGAGGAAAAACTGATGATTGCTAGATGGGAGGGGGTGGGGATGAGGGAGAAGGGGAAGGGACGAGACAACATAAATAGGTAACTTCAATATGGCCTCAGGGATAGGAAAGACAGTCTGGGGAATATAATCAATAATGTTGTAAATATTCTTTAGGGGGCCAGATGGACTCATGTCTTGTTAGGAAGACCACTTCATGGATGGTGTAGAGGCCTGACCACTGCACTGTACATCTGAAGCTGCCATTGAATAATATTATATGCCAACTAT
>NW_017736835.1:0-1231 GCF_001890085.2 Hipposideros armiger | reverse complement strand
AAAAAAAATCCAAAAGCTGGGCCAGCCAAGTGGCTCAGTTGGTTAAGAGCTCACTCAAGAGTGCAAGCTCTGAGCAACAGGGTCACCAGTTCAATTCCTACATGGGCCCGAGCTGAGCTGCCACTGAGCTTGTAGCAGGATGGCTCTGCTAAAAAAAAAAAAAAAAATCTAAAAACTAAATTTTCTCTCATCTACTATTTGGTTATCTGTGAAGGCAGGAAAAATGTTCAATTCTTTTGCTTTCTTTGCTATTTTAAAAATATTGAGTTGACTTATTATATCCTCTGTGGTGACCAATTAGTTTATTTTAATAGAATTATGAACTTATGAATTTAAACATATTGGTATGTTTCAGTTATTATCCTTCATGAAAGTCAAGTTGTCCCATCTTTCAGCAGTGGGAACTTCTTCAAATTGGCTATAAATAAGTCTTATTGACATACCCTAATAGTCTTTGATAGCTTTCTTGGCATATAGTATTCCAAACTCATCTTTGTACATTTCTGTCCCCAGATCTGGGATCAGCCCTTTCTTTCAGTGTCCCTATTTCTTTTCTTTTAAAAAATGATTTTTAACTGGAAAATGGTTTTTCAAGATCAGAATCTGAGTGTTAAGGGTGTTTGTTGTCATTGGTTTGCTCTTTGTTTCTAACCTTTCCATTGTCCAAAGTCAGGGGGAAAAAAACATTATGAGTTCTTGTTCATATCCCCAATTCAAATTTAGATCTACATTTAAATAACTTTTGTCCTGCACAGAATTAGGCCTCAAGTTCACTAGGAATAAGAATTGGAGTATTACATAATTTTCTTCTGTGTTCCAAAAAGGCATATATAATAATTTCAGAATACCATTAACAGCACCACCACCAATAATGTGATTACTTAAAAACAGTTGAATTATTATTATTTTTCCAGTTCTTTCAGTCTTAAGTTATATCTGAGTCAAATTATTATGATTTGAAGTCAGTTGGAATTGTGTCTCTTCACATAATTATGCCACAACTGTATTTCCATTCATTTTATATTAAAAAATTTTAGGGTTTCTTTGTTAAAATTTAATTTAGTTTCAGTTATGTAAAACTATTTGCACAAATTCAAATCACCAATCCTTGTGTTGATATCTCTTCAGCATTTTTGGTTATTTGAAGCTACTTCCTAGTCTCAGGAAGGACTCTTATTTCTTTTTTTTTTTTAAATTTCCAGGCACATTTTATTAAGTTTATGCTTGAGCA
>NW_017736834.1:0-1255 GCF_001890085.2 Hipposideros armiger | reverse complement strand
AGAACATCCCATTTACAATAGCATCAAAACAACAAAAACTTAGGAATAAATTCAATCAAGGTGATGAAAGATTTGTACACTGAAAACTATAAGACTTTGGTGAAAGAAATTGAAGAAGACACAAATGGAAACATACCTCATGTTCATAGATTGGACAAATTAATATTGTTAAAATGTCTTTACTACCCAATACCATCTATGGGTTTAGTGCAATCCCTATTATCAAAATTCCAATGGTATTTTACACAGAAACAGGAAAACAACCCTAAAATTAATATGGAACCAAAAAAGACCTCCTATAGCCATAGCAATCCTGAGAAGTAATAACAAAGCTGGAAGCATCATATTCCCTGATTTCAAACTGTATTACAAAGCTATCGTAATCAAAACAATATAGTACTGGCATAAAAATAGAGAAATAGACCGATGGAACAGAATCAAAAGCCCAGAAATAAGCCCTCACATATACGGTCAACTAATATTTGACAAGGGAGCCAAGAATACTCAATGTGGGAAAGGACAGTTTCTTTAATAAATGGCGTTTGGAAAAGTGGATAATCACACCCAAAAGAAAGAAACTGGACCCCTATCTTACACCACTCACAAAAATTAACCCCAAATTGATTAAAGTCTTAAATGTAACTCCTAAAACTAAACCTCCTAGAAGAAAACATAGGGGAAAAACTCCTTGACATTGGTCTGGGCAATGATGTTTGGATACGACACCCAAAGCACTAGCAACAAGAGCAAAAACAAACAAGTGGGGGCTACATTAAGCTAAAAAGTTTTTGCACAGCAAAAGAAACAATAAAATGAAAAGGCAGCCAAGGAAAGGGAGAAAATATTTACCAACCATACATCTGATAAGAGGTTTATATCCAAAATATATAAGGAATTCATACAAATAGCAAAAAAAAAAAAGTTCTCATTAAAAATGGGCAGAGTACTTCTCCAAGGAAGACATACAGCTGGCCATCAAGTACATGAAACAGTGCTCAACATCTCTAATCATCAGGGAAATGCAAATCAAAATCACAGATATCACCTCATACCTGTTAGAATGGCCACTAACCAAAGAACAAGCTATAGCAAGCGTTAATAATGTGGACGAAAGGGAACCTTTTTGTAATGTCTGTGAGAATGAAAATTGGTACAGCCAGTAAGAAAAATGGTATGGATGTTCCTCAAAAAATTAAAAATAGAACTACAATGTTACCGGCAATTGCACTTTTGAATATATATCTGAGGAAAGTGA
>NW_017736833.1:0-1288 GCF_001890085.2 Hipposideros armiger | reverse complement strand
AACACGTTATTTATTTTTTTTCTAATGTACTCTGAGGCACATTCTGATGTGTCTGTGACCAGTCAGTATTCCTTCTCTAAAAGTTGTTTTATGCAATAGATTGGTTTTAAGGGGATTCCTTTTCTTTATTTTTCAGTGAGAGCCCTGATTGTTTGAATTAAAAACATTTAAAAACATTTTTGGCGGTTTTCTTGCTTTAGAACTGGCATGAAGAAAGAAAAAAAATGGCATTTGGCTTTGTTTAATGAGAAGTGAGAACTTAAACTTCACTCTTACTTAACTTCCATTTGGAAGACAAGGAACAAAAGTAAAAATGAAATAGTGTAACATTCAATAATAGGATTTTACAGAAAAAAAATCCAGGACACAATATTTACATGAGGAGCTTTTCAAAATCAAATGAAAAAATCCACAATTATGGATTATAAATTGATGTGTTGCACCTATGTTAATCAACGTGATATAAACTTAATTTGTACATAGATTTTTATTCACTACAAAGCATGCTTTATATAGAAAAAAATATTTTACTTTAGAACTTGGAGCTCTATATCAAATCCTGGGTCTACTATTTACTACTTGTCAAAATTTGAGCAAATTCCTATTGCAGGTGCAATGTTTTTTTTCAGTAATAATCTGAATTTTCATGCCTGCGCTATATAAATTCTACAGTTATGATGTGGGTTTCCATTGTAATTGACCATTTTACTGATTGGCTTAACCAAATATGTTTGGCCACTGTTTAGTATCTTGTTATAAATTATCATATTTGTTTATATTTTTTTAAATTAAAATTTATTGGGCTGACAATGGTCAACAAAACTACATAGGTTAAAAGTGTACAGTTCTATAATACATCATCTATATAATGTATATGTGTTCACTACCCAGAGTCAGTTCTTCCATCACCATGTATTTTACCCCTTTTACCCTCTTCTACCCTCCCACCCCATTACCCTCTGGTAACTGCTATAAATTATTTTATACAAGGTTGAAAATTAAAATCTGTAAAGAGATTGCAACATTGCATTGAAAATAAACATCCTCTGAATTCTCACAATAGAAAATTAGTAACAAAATTTGATAGGTTTATAACTATACTAAAAAAAAAGCACACAAAGATAGACATACAATATATTTTTAAAATATCCCATGGTTTTATATTATAGATTGCTTTTGCATATAACACTACAATAGCAACATTTCCCTAGATCATTCAATATTTTAATACCATTATTTGCAAAAGATTCTACTGCAATAGTATTCTATCCTATGTTTATGTTTATAA
>NW_017736832.1:0-1288 GCF_001890085.2 Hipposideros armiger | reverse complement strand
GGATCTCAAAACAGGCAAAATAATTAAATATAAAAACCACGTGAAATTTTCAAATTAGATGTCTGCTTTTGAAATCTTTCTTTCTTTTTAAATCTATTAGGGTGACATTGCTTAGTAAAATTAATAGGTTTCAAGTATACATTTCCGTAATGCATCATCTATATATTGCATTGTGTGTTCACCACCCAGAGTCAGCACTACATATTTTAAATATTAAATGAAAAATATTACAGGTAGGATTGATAAGATCATAACCATTATTTTATTACAGCAGTTTGCATGATATAATTATTTTAAAATTATCAGGTCATTTCCAGAAAAGAGAAGGTAATCAATACTGCCTGTCAACATATAATTGAGACTCAATTGGTTCATAGTTAAAATGTATCATTTTAAGGTAAATAGTTACAATTTTTAAATGTATAAGTTCTAAATAGTTACATCGACATTGATGAATTGGATTTTGTATTTTATTATTAGAAGAATATTCTTATTGACATAGTTTTGGTTCTGTGCTATTGAACTAGGGAAATCTCTAAGTGGTAGATATTCCACAATATAGGTAGGTTTTTTGGGTTTTTTTTGTTTTTGTTTTGTTTTTTTAGCTGAGCCATCCTGCCACCTGTTGGCAGCTCAGCAGCTGCTCAGCTTGGGCCAGGAATTGAACCGCTGTTGCTCAGAGCTCGCACTATTTTTTTTTATTAAATTATTTTTTATTATGAAATACACATTTTTTAGAATTAGTTTCAGCTGTACAACACAGTGCAATAGTTATACTTTTTACCCCTCGAAATGACAACCCCCTCCCCCAATCTGCCGCCCCATTTCCCCCCAATATCATACATATCTATTACAAATCCCTTGACTCCACTCCCACACTATGCATCACGTCCCATGACCATATATATATTTACTTATAGTTGACATAAAATATTATACAACCTCAGCTTCAGGTGTACAGTGCAGTGATCAAGCCTCTTCCCCATCCACGATGCAAGAAGAGCTCACACTCTTGAGCGAGCTCTTAACCAACTGAGCCACTTGGCTGGTTTTTTTTCCCCTCAGCTTTTTAATCTTTCTTTCCTAGTACTTATTGAACTGTGAACAAAATCTAAATGCACTCACCTTAACATTGTCTGAAGTGAAATTATTCATGATGGAATGATAATCAAATTAATTGATGTATTGTGAGACTATATTACATATGAGTATATGCTATAAGTGTGTGTATGTATACACATAATACACACACACACATATATATATATATATATATATATATATATAT
>NW_017736831.1:0-1288 GCF_001890085.2 Hipposideros armiger | reverse complement strand
CCTAGTTGGTCTTCGGATTCCAAGCTCATTCTAATCTCGGCCTTCTACCCTGGCTGCTCATCTCCCTGGGATATTCTCCCTTCAGATCTTGAAGTCGGGCTCCTTCCTGGGAGTCAGGCCTCGACCCCAATGCCACCTCCTCAGGAGACCTTCCCTGATCCCCGTGGCATACGGGGTCTCACCATCCTTCTGCTTGCCACGCTGGGTTCCTTGTTTATTCATTTATTGACCTGTTTGCTGTCGCCTCCTCCATTGGACTGTCAGCTCCATGAGGGCCTGAGCTCAGTCCCCGAGACCTTGGCTGTGGCCTCAGTGCCCAGTGCCGTGCCTGGCACAGAGATGTTTGTTGAGGGACCTGAGGGGATTCGAACCCGGCTCCACATGAATCCTGAGCCTGAGCTCTTTACGCCCCCTCAGACCTGCTCTGCTTCTCATGCCAGCGCCTGGTATGAGCCACAAGCGGGGGGTGGGTTGGGTATCTGCAGGCTGCGGGTGAGGTTGCCCCACCTGGGCTGAGGCTGCCCTAGGCATCAGGAGCCGGCTTGGCCACTCTTGCCACTCTGACCTGGATTTGAACTTGGGCTCCGCTCTCACTTCCTATCCATGAGTGACCCGTCCTCATTCCAGGGTCCCTCTCTTTGGGCCTCAAGTGCCCTCCCCAGGTTGTGTTTCTGACACTCCTGGGAGAAAAAACAAAAGGGAATGGGCTGGAACTGCAGCAGGAGGGACTCTGGTTGGACAAAAGGTAGACTTTCCTGACTGTGGGAACTGGAGCACACTCCTGGGCGGGTGGAGGAAGAGAGTTATGGAATCTCCTCCCCTGAGCAGGGTAAAGAACAGGATGGGCCGTCATCTGCTTGTGTGGGGTGCAGGGGGATGGACAGGATGACCTTTGGGAGCCACTTTCAAGCTCTTGGATTCTGAGCTGCCCCAAGGGCTGGGGGCATGGTCAGAAAGGAGGGGAGGGTCAGCTGCTGGACCTGGTATTCCAGATGGTGGCGTGGCTGTGGGGGAAGGTGGAGGAAGAGGCTGAAGGCAGCAGCGGCTGCGCCTGCTTATTTAAATGAGGCAATAAGGACTCAGGTGCATTCGAGCTTCCAAAGCAGGGTGTGGAGAAGTGAGCACTTGAGCTGGAGTCAGGCACACCTGGCTTTGAGACCTGCTTTACCACTGCAAGCCGTGATGCTCTGGGCCTCAATTCCCTCATCTGTTAAATGGGAATAACAATGTGGATTAAAGGAGGTGACACCTTGATAAAGGGCTTTGCAAAAAGCATTATGCAGAGCTC
>NW_017731929.1:1182996-1184080 GCF_001890085.2 Hipposideros armiger | reverse complement strand
AAATATATTTTTCTCCCTACCCAACCCCTTCAGAATTCAGAAACTATTAAATACTTACTTTTATGACAATATATGTCTTTACATAAGTTCAATAACAATCTGTTCTCCTTGTAACAGGACACAACCAAACAAGTCCTTAGCTTGGCTTCTAGCCTGGGGAAGCTTTTCTAAGTCCAATTTGAGATTCCTTATGAAAAGTTCCAGCAAAGCAGACTTAAAAAGAGCCTATAGGGCCAGCCGAGTGGCACGTTGGTTAAGAACTGGCTTGGGACGCCAGAGGACCCCGGTTCGGATCCCACATATGAGGGCCAGTGACAGTGCCCTCTACAGCTAAGATGCTAAACAACAGCTCAACCTGGAGCTGGGCTGCCGTGAGTTGCCAGCGACAGCGCAGGCTGCAGTCCCTGCTGCAGTGGGTTGCCATGGGCTACCGTGTGTACCCAGCAGCCAGCGTGAGCAGCCAGCACCCACAGTGAGCGGCTATCCAGAAGCCGGTGACTGATCTGCCTCACCTGGGAAGAACACAATGATGGTGCCAACTTGGGCCAGTGAAGCAATGTCCTCCATAACTAGACTGAAGAACAAAAAGGATAGCAACTTGTCTGTTCCCCTTCCCCCAATTCCCCAGTGCTGTTCCCATCCCCCAATTCCCCAATAAAAAATATTTAAAAAAAAGAGCCTATATAGTAAATCATTCTTCCTTCTGAATGTGTAAATAGACCAAATTTATTGCAACTAGACTTAATCTGCACACAAACAGGCCTAACTGTGGTTATCTTTGATTAGAAATGGGGATGATTATAAAGAGAAAAATGATATTTCGGCAATACACCTTTGTGGATATCAGATTCTAGCGCTGTTATCTTTGAGGCTGTTTTATACCTGTAACCTGGAATGGATCCTGAATTCGTCTAGTTTCCTCCAATATTTGGCTATGATTTCACTCAATTAGTATGACATTAGCTGTAGGTTTTTTGTTGATACTCTTAACAAAATTAAGAATGTTTCCTTCTATTCCTTGTTTGATGAGGATTTTTAACAAAACAGATGTTGAATTTTGTCAAATAAGTTCTCTGTATCTACA